>NC_037686.1:47628113-47928113 GCF_003255815.1 Theropithecus gelada | reverse complement strand
CTGAGATCAAATCCGACGATGAGGGCGATGAGAACCTGCAAGACACGAAATCTTCGGAGGACAAGAAATTAGATGACGACAAGAAGGATATCAAATCAATTACTAGGTCAAGATCTAGGTAACAGTATATAATACTGTCGCTTCATTTAATTCCTTTATTGGACTTTGATGAAGTGAACAGAACGGGAAGAAACTATTCAGTTTTTTCCTGGCAGGTAGATTTACAGCTGAAAAGAAAATTAAAGGCCTACTCTAGAAGTACTAAAAGTATCGTTTAAGATACCTGTACTCTAGTGGAGCCTAAAATGTTTTGGCATTTATGAATCTGGACCCAATGCTAATGACACACAGTGAAAACAATTTGTATCTGATTCAAGTACAGTTTATTTTTAAAACTATACTTATTCTACAAATTTGGTCAGAAATGTTGTGTCTATAATATTTCTAAAAAGAGATTGTAGCCGTGTTAAAAACTCAATTGATGTATGTGCCAACTATAACTCTTTTCTTACCTCTAAAGTGAGAAAATACTTATTTCCTAGATTTATCCTAAACATGCAGATGTGTATGAGTAATACCTAAATTGCTAATGGTTTTTCCTCCTGGACACTCTTTTCTGCAGAAAACACAACTGCAGGAAAATAGCTTCTGTCTGGTTTCCTTAAATATCTGCTATCTTTAAATTCGAATCTATATCTCCTTGAACTTGAATCTGGTAATCAGATGGTGTTTGAATACCAGCACCCATGTAGTTTACCTCAGTTCCCTTGGGTTGTTTTTATTCACAAATTCAACCAAGTGTCCTAAGACTACAACTTTCCATCTAAAGGCTGTGGTTCTCAAGGTTCTATTTGGAATCTTTTGTGAATTAAGAACATGCTGCCTCTTCACGTTACCTTCGTAATTACTTAGATGAATTCCATGTTCTGCCAGAAGTTTAAAAATGCCAAATGCTTCTAGATAACCCCTTTCCTTCCTCATCGTTTTCTGATTCTTGGCCACTTTGGCAAGAAATCCCAAGGAGGGAATTTCATACCTTTAATAACTTCTGTGTTAGACCAGTCAGTTCTTGATAATTTAACTTACTGTGGCCAAACTTATGCATGTTAATGGACCCTTTGATGTTTCAGAACAACATTTTCACTCGCTGTTGAGAACCTTCTTATTTAAAAAGGTCACTCTTACGACATTTACTTCTGTATGCCTCCAAAACTGTATTACAAGGCAGTGCCTTTCAAATCTAGGCAGTTTTATTTGCATAACCAGTTTATTTATAAGTGAATAACCAATTCTAATTGGTTATTGGCCTGAAAACATTTGGAAGAAAAGTTCCCATTTTCCAGTCTCCTTTGTGTAAGGTGTGGCACATGTTGGATGTATAAAAATATCACCCAAATGCTTAGCTTCCGGACAGGCCTGGCAGAGACTGTTTTCTTTTGCTTTTTACAGCCTATTTGCATAGTAGAATATAGGAGTGAATTAATTGTTACTTGATTTCCTTGGCATTGGCAGCAGTCGGGGATGAGGGCAGAGGAGGGATCGGTAGAAGGCAGAGAAAGAGGGCCTTTTCCAGTGGATTCAGTTGAGTTGCCTGTTTACCATACACACCTGTGGCAGACAGTGCCTTCTGGAAAGGCACTTATGCTATGGAGAGAGAGGAGCCTGGTCTTACAGCATCCTTCTGTGGTGTCATCCTCCTTGCCCCTAACTTTTCTCCTTCACCCAAGTGTTCTTGACTCGTGCATCATCTTTATGTGTAACGTGTACTTGCAACCCAGGAATACCACTCTCACTTTTGATTGATTGGAGCTTCTCAAGTGTAATTGGTCCTTATTGCCACTTGGAAGTTACCCAGAGATTCTCCAAAATGGAAGACCAGAGTCATAAATTTTAAACCAGCATTCATTAAGTATACATTGAATCGACTAGATAATTTCCCACATCTTCCAACTCCAAAATGTTGTGATTAATCATCTTTATTCTGTGAACATTTCTGATGTGTGAAATTACCCTGTAGGTTGTTAGTCACTTCCATGGAGTTTCTTGTGATGGGAAGTCTACTGATGTTCAGTGAAGTTTGTTTCATTTTTTGTATCTCTCATAAGCCCCCCGAAAATCCTCACTTACGTTTATTCATAATAGTCATTCGGAGCTTTGTAGCACATGCCGTTCTGCCTTCTTGAGACAAGACATCGTGCACATCTCTCTTTTTTACATGATAGCTCTTGGAATATTTGAGCCGTGCTGCCATGAAGGTTTCCTCATATGATATGCTCTCCAGGTGGCTCATCATCCTCTTTGCCTTCCATTCAGAAGTTTCTAATTTGTCACTGTGACACCCAGAAATGGACAGAACCAATCTTATCTTTTCAGACTATTCTGGGCCTAGCCATGTCTTTGTTATGAATTATGGAATATTTTCGTTTTCACAATCAGAAATTAGCATTTGGCTTTTTGTTGTTGTTGTTGTTTGGTAAGAGACAGAGTCTGGCTCTGTTGCCCAGGCTGGAGTGCAGTGGCCTTATCACAGCTCACTACAGCCTCCACCTACTAGATTCAAGTGAGCCTCCCACCTCAGCCTCCTGAGTAGCTGAGACTACAGGTGTGCATCGCTGTGCCCAGCTAATTTTTTTTATTTTTTATAGAGAAGAGGTCTCACTATATTGTCCAGGCTGGGATTATAGGCATGAGCCACTGCACCCAGCTTTCTGGCTTCATTTTTGACTCACAATGAGGTCATGATCATTCATAAGCTGTAGGTGTTTGGTTTTTTTAATCGTTTTGCATGGCTGATATCAATTCAGGTTTCCCAAACTTGTTCTGGGGATCATAAACATCTATAAGATTAAAGACCATGGAAGTCATGTTTTCCTAACCTTTTATTTCATACATAGAGAAAATGAGAATTACATAGTGGGTTGACCAGGCCTTCAAAGCAAGGTAATGGGGATACCTGGATAAAAGCCTCACTGTCTTCACTCCCACTGCTCTGGTGTCTTACATATAGGCCTTTCTTCTTACTCCTGTTAAGCTGCCTTGTGTTTTTTTGACCTATCAAAATCATTTTTCAATTACTTGTTTCCCCTAGGTTTCAGATGTCACGGTATGAAAGGTTTTCTCTATATTAAAAAAATGAAGTATAAACATAAAGTCTTTCTGAAGCATGGTTATGCAGCATATGCTAAGCGTAAGTTGGTGAACGCCTGCTTTTCAGAGTGTAACCCCATTGAATAAAAAAAGCTTTGTTTCTCCTTTCTGCCCCCCTGTATCAGTATGGGCACACTCCGCACTCTAACTTTAATCTACGTCACTCTCACCTGTTTGGTTTGGGTTTAATGTCTGTGAGAAAACCAAGTATCTTGTGTATTGTGAACTGTCACAGCCAAGTTGCAAGGTCCAGTGGATATAAAAATTCTGCCAAAGACATGGCATAAGATGGAAAAGTTCCCTGAAAACTCTGGAAGAAAACAATGTAGACACCTTCTTTTTCCCCACACCATTAGAAAATGTTGCATCCCTTTTGTCCCACAGCAATAATGACGATGAGGACCTGACACCGGAGCAGAAGGCGGAGCGTGAGAAGGAGCGGAGAATGGCCAACAACGCCCGAGAGCGCCTGCGGGTCCGTGACATCAACGAGGCTTTCAAAGAGCTCGGCCGCATGGTGCAGCTCCACCTCAAGAGTGACAAGCCCCAGACCAAGCTCCTGATCCTCCACCAGGCGGTGGCGGTCATCCTCAGTCTGGAGCAGCAAGTCCGAGGTCAGTGCAGGCCAGCCTCCTTGCAGAACTCATGAGGAACTTGTGGCAGGCACAAGCTGAGATGGGCATGCCAGCCTTGAGCAGTGGCAGACAGTAGACCTTCAAGCGTCATTCCAAAGAATTGCTTCCATTGCAGACTGTGTCTAAATCCTTAAGTAAGGCAGCATCCCTTTCTCCTGTAATTAAGTTGTAGGATTCTTATAACTAAGATTATATTGCAACTTTCCCTATATCCTTTCAGTAATTGGAGCTTAGTTTATTTGCTTTACCAACCTTTGCTTACTGTAAAGTGGCTGTACACACTCATATGCAGTTCAGCTTTTACTAGTGACTGACCAAATGGATCGCCACAGTACGTAGTAACTGTTCCTTTTGTTCTGTAATATAAACACTGAGAAAAAGGTCAGACACGCAAGAAGAGTGCATTGCTGCCCTCTGCCAGAAGCCTCAGCATTAAACAAAGGTCCTGTGCTTTAATCCTCCACAGAAAGGAATCTGAATCCGAAAGCTGCATGTCTGAAAAGAAGGGAGGAAGAGAAGGTGTCCTCAGAGCCTCCCCCACTCTCCTTGGCCGGCCCACACCCTGGAATGGGAGACGCATCGAATCACATGGGACAGATGTAAAAGGGCAAGTTTGTTTTCAACATTTCTGAAACCGATCATTCGTAACTGTCACCAGTGTATCAGCTATAAAAGTGAATTTTACCCAAATTGACAGATACTTTCTTTCATGGAAAAAGAATTAAAAAAAAAAAAAAAAAAAAAAGAAGCAGCACACTTCCTCTGTTACAAATATATTAATGAATTTTTTTTCTCTTTTTTCCTTTCTCAGGTCCAAGTTGCCACATTGCTTCATTAAAACAAGAGACCACTTCCTTAACAGCTGTATTATCTTAAACCCACATAAACACTTCTCCTTAACCCCCTTTTTTGTAATATAAGACAAGTCTGAGTAGTTATGAATCGCAGACGCAAGAGGTTTCAGCATTCCCAATTATCAAAAAACAGAAAAACAAAAAAAAGAAAGAAAAAAGTGCAACTTGAGGGACGACTTTCTTTAACATATCATTCAGAATGTGCAAAGCAGTATGTACAGGCTGAGACACAGCCCAGAGACTGAACGGCAATCTTTCCACACTGTGGAACAATGCATTTGTGCCTAAACTTCTTTTGGAAAAAAAAAAATATAATTAATTTGTAAGTCTGAAAAAAAATATTTAATTTAAAAAAAAATTGTAAACTTGCAATAATGAAAAAGTGTACTTCTGAAGAAAACTACATGAACGTTTTTGTTGGTATTCAAGTCAGCTAGTGTTTATAATTACTGGATATTGAATTAGGGGAAGCTCGGCTGCCCTAGTAACAAAACCAGCAAACGTCCTGATGACAACGAAGTGATGACATTAGCCATTCCTTAGGGTAGGAGGAACAGATGGATCTTATAGACCTATGACAAATATATATATAAATATATATATAAATATATATTAAAAATTTAGTGACTATGGTAAGCTTTTGTTCATTTGTTTCAGACTTTTTTCTCCTGTAAAAAAATAGTACTGATTAACTTTTTTAAAAGAAAGATTTTACTGTAAATATGGATTTTTTTTTTTTTTGTCTTATTTCTGTCCCTTTCCCTGGTTTGTTATCGTAACCTGTAGTGCCAACTCTGCTTCCAGAGGGGTAGTGCAGGATGAAATGCTGACCCTGATGTTGCTTCTCATTCATAAATAAGTAGAAAGTTGTTTCTCCAGTCTTTTGGGAACACAGGACTTAAAAGTCACATCATGTGTAGATATTACAAGCAGCATTACCAAGACATGGCAAAAAGAGTTTGTCTGAATTGTAATGTTGCATTTGTGACCCTATTCTGGGATTTTCAGAGGTACAAGGTTAGAATGCTACAATGTTACCACTGTGCCTTCCAATGTTTATATCATCGGAAACATAACATAATCAAAGTGGCTGTGATTTAACAAAATGATTAAAGCGTTACCTACCTGTGTAGCCGAAGTAGTGTGCAGTGAGGCGTTTCTGAATACATGGTCAGATTTTTGGAAAAAAACAAAAACAAAAAAAACAAGTAAAGTTCAAAAACCGTCAAATGAGAAAATTGCAAGTAGTGTGACAGAGCTGATTGATTTTGTTGCTTTCTTGATTTTTTTTTTCAAAATGGGTTTACTAAAATGTAGATGACTTAACTGCCTCCTCCTTCATCTGAAAAATGCCAATATTCAATCATCATGCAGCATTATAACAAGCCTTATAAGTCCTAAAGCATTAAGTTGCACTTTTTTGAGGAGGGGTAGTGCAGTATTTCTCTGGCCAGTATGAATGAAGTTTATACTTACCATATTTGATAGAAACATAGATCAAGCTATGGCACAGCGACTCATCAGATAGCTAGCTTTGACGTCTGGGCACAATTGAACCAACTTCCATCGTGAATCTTTATAATGATTGACTTTGGTGTATAGTGCAGTAAACAAATAGTGCTCCTAGTTAAGTATTTGTCAGCATCCTTTTGTCTCTAACTCGTTTCTATTTTTACAGCCACACAATTCTTGGCATGTATTAAGAAAAAAAAATCCCTGTTCAAGTAGTTTTTCCACCTATCAGCACTGAGTAAATGCCATAAATCCATTGAAATGGTCTAAATGTTCCATCTGTTCTCCTGTTTTGCCAGTTATATAGTAATGAAATACATTTGTAAATTTTATGCAACAAATGGCAAACGTATCATTATTTTGAAATTGTGTATGTAAAAGTTATATTTTTACATGTAGACTCTTGTTATTATGTGTTTTAATACATTGTATCAGTTTTTGTTTTTTTTTAACTGTGTGGTTTAAAAAGAAGTCTCATTTAAATGAAATAGTGAGCTACAAGAATCAGAATTTTATGTTCATTTCTGAAAATGTAAGAACAAATAAGATAGTTACCACAAACCCATAAACATTTTGATTAGCTGTGTGTGTGTTGAAAAACTGTAAATATGTTCAGTAGCGATAAAACTAAAATAACTTTGATTTGTTGATAAGTTCCTAAAATGTGGAGGTGGATTAAAACCTTAGGAGAATAGCAGAAATCAAACTTCATGAAAAGTTATTTTGGGACTTTCCTGTGAAATGTATGAACAAAGAGGCTCAGAGAAGGGCATGGAAGACAATAATGTATACTCTCCCCTCCTCCCTGAATAATGAAAACCATGTGTACTTGTTCCCTCCGTATGTTAAAGATTTCCTTTTAGTGGTACATTCTGCACTCATTCTGTATAGTCTACCAAGGCGGGTATCCCTAGGAACAATATTATATAGGAAGCAGGTATACTCTGATCACATTCAGGATACGTGTACAGAAGAAAATATGGTGTTTACTCTTTAGGGAACTGGAAACACTCCCTGCATTGATGTACATTTTAAGAATGGCACTTTTGATACATGTTATCATAAAGGTGCTTAATAGAGCTGAATTAAAGTTTTTCAAATCTGTAAACAAAGCAAAAAAGTAAATTGTAGTCATTTGATTATTTTTTAAATTGGTGCTTTATATTTTGTTCTCACTCAGAGTAAAAGCTGCAATTTATTGTTCACCAGCTTTGATGTATTCATTACTCAGTAATGCAATACCTCTATTGTTGAATTCCCTTTGGAAATAAGTGAAAATTCTAATGGCCACCGGAAGCTGCTCGCTAGGTTTTGCTTGGTGGAGAAACACAATCTGCACCTACCCATATTAATTGGGTTGTATCCCCATTGAAAAAGAAAAAAGGGAATGTGGCCTTTTTAGTGTGTTTTTTATTGTTGTTGTTTTGTAATTATCAAACCCAGGTAAGATATTGGTATCCTGCACTGGATTTTCAAATGAAATTCAGCGGAAGACAGTTAAGATTAAAGTACTATACAAACGTTTCAGAAGGGTCCATACTACACTCTATATGACAACACTTAGGCTGGGGATCTCTTTCAGAAACTCGGACTTTAAAAGCAACTTGGAACAGTTGATCCACCTCCACATTCAAGTAATTTATGAATATGCAGAATAGGGATCTGTTCATCTAGAAATTTTTACCATTTGTCTTCTGTGTAGCTGCAAGGAACACTAATGTTTATACAACTGTCAGTCCACCCAGTGGTGCAACTGGTTCTGATTCAGTCTTCCGATTCCTTTTTGTTTTTCACTTTTTCCTATTTCTGAGGTTTTTTGTTTTTGTTTTTGTTTTGTTTTGTTTTGTTTGTTTTTTGTGATCTTGATTTTGATGAGGGGTTGGGGAGTGGGGAGGGAGTCGAACCAAGACTTGGAGTTAAGAGGATTTTCATCTTTTGCATCCAACAGGCAGAATATGATCTGTGTCCAAAAGTGAACTTGAGTCAGGAATGAATCAATATCAGCATAAACAAGCACAAAAATTTAGTCTGCTGGCTGACTGGAAGCAAAAAAGTCAAGATGGAATATGATGAATTCCAACACAATGGGGCACCAAGGCCTTTAGGCCTCTCTTTTTATTTTGCTTTGGTTTTGTTTGTTTTTCTTTAGAGACATGCTCTTTCTCATGGGACTTGAAGTGGACTCATCTTTGTGCAGTGCTGGTTTTGCCATACTCATTTCAAGTATTATAGACATATGTAATGGTGAAAATATATGAACTGTGGCCTTTTTCATTCTTGTTACTTGTGATGCAATTAAGTGAAGATAAGAAAAAAAAAAAAAAAAAAAAAGCAGAGATTTACCATGTATCAGTGCCTGGCTTTTTGTTATAAAGCTTTGTTTGTCTAGTGCTCTTTTGCTATAAAATAGACTGTAGTACACCCTAGTAGGAAAAAAAACTAAATTTAAAAATAAAAAATATATTTGGCTTATTTTTCGCAGGAGCAATCCTTTTATACCATGAATATTACAAAAAAAAATTGTCAGATTCTGAATATTTCTTCTTTGTAGATTTTTGGAATCATTATGAGTAAAAGTTTGTTACTTTATTTTACTATTTAAAAGATGTTATTTTACCATGTGTTACCAAGATGAAACTGTATGGGTAGCTTTTTTGTTTGTTTTTTGTTTTTTGTTTTTGTTTTTTTTTTAGTTGTAGGTCGCAGCGGGGAAATTTTTTGCGACTGTACACATAGCTGCAGCATTAAAAACTTAAAAAAATTGTTAAAAAAAAGAAAAAAAGGGAAAACATTTCAAAAAAAAAGATAAACAGTTACACCTTGTTTTCAATGTGTGGCTGAGTGCCTCGATTTTTTCATGTTTTTGGTGTATTTCTGATTTGTAGAAGTGTCCAAACAGGTTGTGTGCTGGAGTTCCTTCAAGACAAAAACAAACCCAGCTTGGTCAAGGCCATTACCTGTTTCCCATCTGTAGTTATTCGATGAAGTCATGTACATGACCGTTCTGTAGCAATAAATGTGCCATTTTTATAAACTGTTTCTGACACTTGTTTCATTTCATTTTGCATTGTCCATATAGCTATGATTCTCTTCTGTAAGTAAAACGCATCTATATTTCATTTTCCAAGTGTTGGAGGTATTGACAGCTTAACAAACAAAACATACAAAAAAAATCACAAAACAAATTGAAAAGCAAAGCACATGATTGATCAAGGAAGAGATGCCCTTAATGAAAATGGAACAGGATGCATGCAAAACAAAAAGAAAACTGTCTAGAGGATTAACTAATTGAAGGAATATAATTAATGTGTGTGTAACACTGAAGCTATGCATTTGAAGAGCTCTGAACTGCACCAGTGTTTTCGGTTGTGCTGCAGGTTGCTAAGTCAAGTCAGCCTTAACCTTTTGCATCAGTTGGTCGGCTGTTTGGCAGAACAGTCTCAGCTAGATCTTTTCAGTCAAAAATCTAAGATGATTTATTTTGTATCGCTTTGTTAAAAGCTGAATATTGTTAACCACAGTTAATATTAACACTGTATTTATACTTTCTCAAACTACACCCGCCCCACCACTTCTGGTTGCCTCTGTTGACTATTAATCCAGATGTAAACAACCAGATGTTTTTTCTAACTTGTACAAACTGACGTGTGTCAACTATTATGGAAGGAAAAAAAATGTACAGAATAAAATTATTCAGTGTTATGTACTGTAAGTTAATATTTTTGTAGGATGAACATCAATCTACTTTGCAAAATTTGGAGGCTATTTCAACATTGCACTGTAGAAATGTAATGTATGCAATGTAAAGGAAAGCCCGCGGTAGCTGAGCACTTCATAACAGAATGTTCTAATCAAGTACGTGGTATTTGGGGATGTCTCCAATATTGCTCTTGTATTCTTACTAATTGGGTTTAAGTGACTAGTTTAAGGAAAATGTTATAATGCCATTTGGTTCACATGTGAAGTGCCCTCCATAGCCAAATGTTGGGGTGTTTTTTTTGTTTGTTTTGTTTTTTTTTGGTTTTTGGTTGGACTATTTGCAGATATTTAAATTTTATGAAATTTCCAAAGATTTTGGTTGATAACCCCCTTTTACCTTCTAAATGACTTGAGATGTTCTTATGTTCTTACTGTGTGTTTTAAATATATATAAAAGAGCCACAAGCATTTAGTCTTTTAGTATTATATTTGATCATATAACTACTACTGAAAAAGGGAGGGGGGAATGTGCCTGGGCGCCCCTACATATCTCTTGTGTAGTGTCTATTAACATTGTTCTCTGTTAGAGAACCACATTAAAGGGTACATTAATCTTAGATTTTGGTGCATTTTCAAAGGGAAGCTAAATTGCTGGAGAACCTAAAGTATTACCCAGAAGTTAAGATCACAGTAATTTTAGAAATGAAGAAGGGAGGAGTATCCAAAGGGGCTGAAATAGGGAATCATTTTTAGCCTCATAATTCGGTCCATTCATCTGAAACCAAGTGAAATTTATATTCTCGGCTTCATTTGTAGAGCACCTTTCTCTTGAGGAACAGCCCAAGAAATTTCATGCTTAAGCCTCTTTAAGGGAGACATTGAAATCACACCAGGATCGCACATTTAAATTGCATTTGGGACGCTTCATGCTCTGCCAGCCAGAAGATCACTTGTTCCATAAGGCATTCTCATTCAAATGGGTTAAAAGTCCACATTCTCACTGGTCACAGCCTGTGTTGTAAAGAAGCATAGCCAGTCTTTAAAGGACTAGAAGGGCAAGAAGAGCCAGAGTCACTTTGGTATTCTTGAGAGATCATTTAAATTGGTAAGGTTGGATGAACAAAGGTGCCTCAAGTGAAAATCCACGTTTTCCGGAAAGGAAGACAATGCCACAGCTATGAGAAAGCAATAGTTACAAGCCAACGCGCATTGAGGTGCAGCCCTACAGAGTTGCTGGGTGCTGTGGGGTCAAAAAGTGAAATCAACCAGGCAGCCAGTATCTGGGTATTTGCAATGTTGGACGTTAAGATTACTGAATCTGAACCTAAATATAACAAGTATAGTTTAGGCTTTTTGTGATGGAATGGTGTGTATGTAAAAGTGTTTCTTGCCATTTTTGAGTTTTGGACCCTTTGAAGGTGAATGAAACCACTCGATAGAGGGGAAAGAAGGGATATATGTATGAAACGTCACATTCAACTTTTTTTTTTTTTAAGAGATAGGGTCTCCATCTGCCAACCAGGCTGAAGTGCAGTGGCTGCAATCATATCAATGCAGCTTCAGCGTCCTGGGCTCAATGATCCTCCTGCCTCAGCTTCCTGAGTAGCTGGGACAACAAGCGTGTGCCACCATGCTCGGCAAATTTTTTTAAATTTTTCCTGCAGACAGAGTCCTGCCATTTTGCCTGAGCTAGTCTTGAACTGAACTCCAGGGACCCTCCCAACTTGGCCTCCCAAAGTGCTGGGATTATAGGCATGAGCCACTGTGCCTGGCCTTGACAAATCTCTCTAGTATCTAGGCATGGATACTTGTTCATGGGTCAAGTTAAGAAAATCCGGTGTAAGATACCAAAATCTTCAATACTTGAGAAAGGGGAAAAAAAATCCTATTTACCTTGATTGAAATGGTTGAGCCTAACCAGAACTGGACTGTTGTCTGGCTTTTAAAGAAAGACCCTTTGTGTAACAGAAAATAATACAGTTCCTATTAACATCTGGTACACTATATTTAGAAGTCAAATGGCTTTAGCATTGGCATGAACATTCTTCTAAGAGGAAGCTGAAACTTGCCAAGTGCAAAGTGAAAATGCTCATGCAGAATCAGACTTGCTGTTTTGAGGTTTTTGACCATAACCAGCCCACAAGTGAGGAACTCTTTTGTTCTTGAGCAAAAAATGACAAAATTTTGGAGAATAGGAAAACTTGATTTTTGTAAGGAATTATTTTATTTTACACATCTTTATTTGTGAGTCTCAGTGAGATCATTTCAAAGATGGGCAAATGCAGGCAAAGCGATGTACTCAAGTGCTTGGGGCTAAAATAAGTAGCCAGTAGCCTGATGGTGAGCCCAGGATCACTGCATTGACCCACCTCTTGAACAGCCACTTGGCTTCCCACCTTTAATATTAGGCCTCCCCAACCAGCTGCCCACAGTCTCACTTTTTATTTGTTTTGCTTTTATTTTTTTCTGATGCCTTTTCATGAATCTTTTACAGGAGAGTTTTTAAACTTCCCTGCAGTTCTCTTTTTTAACCTATTCTACAAATTGTTGGGATATAACTAGATGTGAGAATATTCACGCAGCAAGAGTCTGCTAGCCAAACTCAAAATTTTCACTCTGGCCCACCCACTTTTTTAAAAATAAACTTTGTCCTTTGCAATAATTTTAGATTTATAGAATAGTTGCAAAAATAATACATAACATTTCCATGTACCCTTCACCCAGTTTCCCCTAAAGGCAAAACATCGTGTAACCATGGTACATTTGTCAAAACTAAGACATTAGCAATGGTCCTTTATTCGAATTTCACCAGTTTCTCCACTAATATCCTTTTTTTTCTGTTCTGAAATCCAATCCAGGAGCCCACACTGCCATTAGTCTGGCCCACTTAGATTTTCAGTGCTACCATGGGCAGCACAATTCAAGTCTGCACAGTATCCCGTGATCTCAGGGTCTTATCAAATCACATCCACACACCACCCAAAGGAACTATAGTAGAAAATCAATTGACTTTCCTTTTACAGATCCTCCTATTTATTACCATCTCTCAAAAATCCATCCCTCTTTCATAAAAGGTATTGCAGCAGTAAGGAGAAGACGGGAATGGAAAAGGAGCAAGAGGAGACCCAACAGCACCCATAACCTGAAAAATTTAAATAATCATATCATCCATTTATCAATTGACTTATTATTGAGTGCCGATCAAGTCAAAAGCACTGGGGGAGTTAAAAGGCAACAATCCCTACCTGTCCAGTTGGAAGGCAATAGATGCATCTATATGACCAACACAATAATTACCTGAAGGCAGGAACAAACTGCTGGGGAGTGGTGGAAAGAGACACTGCGGCTGCTTCCAGAAAAGATGGGATATTTGTAAAAGTGACCTTCAGCTGTGAGAAGTATTTTGCCAGGCAGAAAAGATAATGGATCTAAAACAATGGCAAGTGTTTCTGCACTGTAAAGAAGTAGACTTGTAGGAAGACAATTATGGTAGCTTAAATGATGACTATGCATTTTTTCTCATTTTCGTCACCTTCCTGCTACCCAAGCAACAATAACTGGAAACCCTTGGCTGACCTTCGGGGTTTACAGAGTTATTCAAGGCTTGCGTGTACAGAATGGAAATATCTGCATCCTAGCCGAGCACACTCGCTCACACCTGTAATCCCAGCACTTTGGGAAGCCAAGGTGGGAGATCACTTGAGGCCCAGGAGTTCAAGAACAGCCTGGGCAACAAAGTGAGACCCCTGTCTCTAAAAATAAAATTAAAAATTAAAAAAAAAAAAAATAGCCAGGTGTGTTGGCCTGTGCTTGTGGTCCCAGCTACTCAGAGGGCTAAGACAGGAAGATAGCTTGAGCCCCAGGAGGTTGAGGCAGCAATGAGCCATGATCACGCCACTGCACTCCAGCCTGGGCAGCAGAGTGAGACCCTGTTTCAAAAATTTTAAAAAGGGAAAGAAAAGAAATATCCACATCGTATTATTGATTATTCTGAGGATGTGTAGGAAAATCTAGGCCAAACCATACATTTTAAAGGGAAGGCAAGTGAGGCCTTGAGAACTTAGCTGGATCTGCACAGTTCCCTCAAGCTCATGCCCAAGCCCTAAAAGGAACTCTGGTTGCCTGATCCCCTATCCAAGAACCCTTTGCAACATACCATTATGTCAATAAAATGATACTTTAGCCTTCCAGAGGTCTACAACCCAAGGGTAGGTGTGAGCAACTAAAACAGCAAATGGAAGTGATGGGGGCTATAGAGGAACAGTGAAGAACTGGGCAGGGAGTAATTGATACTAGGAAGATTGCTGGGATATCCTACAGAGCATGGTAGCCAGGACGAAGGAGAAGTTTCAGTATCGAAATTTCCATGAAGGAGGGGAGAAGCTGGTGGTTATGGATAAGAGGTGGTGGGAGGCCAGGCGCAGAGGCTCATGCCTGTAATCCCAGCACTTTGGGAGGGCAAGGTAGGTGGATCACCTGAGGTCAGGAGTTTTAGACCAGCCTGGTTAACATGGCGAAACCGCATCTCTACAAAAAATGCAAAAAGTATTCGGGCATGGTGGCTGTGCCCCTAATCCCAGCTACTCAGGAGACTGAAGCGGGAGGATCACTTGAACCAAGGAGGCAGAGGTTGTGGTGAGCCGAGATCACGCCACTGCACTCCAGCCTGGGTGACAGAGTGAGACTCCATCTCAAAAAGAAAGACAAAAGAAAGAGGTGGTGAAATGTGGAGGGCACTTAGATAAGACAGGCATAGGCCTCTGAGTTAGGCAGGTGTGAAGAGTAGATCTACAGAGTTTAGTAAGGAAAGGATGTCTGGACAAAAACATCCGGTGGGAAGAGGCAATGCCATTTACTTAATTTTTACCAAGCTTTGTTCCAAAAGACATTTAAAATCACACTGATAATTATTAACAGCAGTAGACACTTTCCTGTATTTTTCATGTCACAGGTATAAACTTAGATTCACACAGGGCCTTGAGACCATCTAATATCATACAAGATATATGCTTTTGAACAAGCTACTCCACAGACCCATTACCTTCAGCTGTGAAATGTGGATAATAGCACCTACATCTCAGAGTACATATTATAAGGCATGTCTTGTGCTCCATCCATGTTGACACAGAGAAAGTGTCAGTGCACCACATAGAGACTGTATGATGTGTGAATATTTACACACGCATGCCCTAATCATGGGACTGCAGCAATGACCTCTATTTGCAATGTCTTCCCTGGCCCCCACCCCAACTCCCAATTCTGTCCTCAAAGCTGGGAAGTCATCTGGATCGAGCTGTGCATCTTCCCAGATTCTACTATGATTTCCCGTTTTCTCCTGCATTTAATGAAACTCACACCTACCTAGTGTTAGAAAAATCTGAAAACAGAAGGAGCTCTCTTATAAGAGAACATGTTCAAGCAATCTCAACCTCATGAAAGCTCTGTTTCCACAATGATGGCACTTCCACAAACATTATTCCGTCAAGCCTCGCTGCAAATCTAAGCAATCAGTATTTTCCTCCACACCTTAGAAAGAGAGCAAGCAAGTCTCTGAGGGCTGTGGTCAGTGCAGGTGACCAGGGCAAAGTAATCCAGAGGCAAATTCAGGTCTGTCGATGTTAAAGCCAGTAGACATTTCATGATCCCAAATCTGCTGGAGTTGTCTGGAGTTTAGAGGGTAGATTCATTGGCTTGGATTAAAATATGTCTAATGCCCTTTCTCATCCAGAATATGGCTCCACTTGTGGGACTGCCGGCCTGCCACCTCCCTCCCTGATGATGTTCTTTCTCTGCAATGCAGCTTCTGTAGGCTTCTTTCTAATCAGATTATCCAGCACCCCATAGCCTGTCTCTCCCAGAGCCTTCACACATACCAGGGTTTTCCTCTTTCTCTTTAATTCAAACACATCTTTTCCATCATCTGGATTCTGCCTATGATCGTCCCATCAACTCAGAGAAACAAAACAAGAAACCAGTGCAATAACATCTGGGGACCTTAGATGATGGATCAAAACCACTGTAGTGGGTACTGGGAAGAAAGCAAACTTGTTACCAAAAGAAACTTAAATCTCTTGCCGCTATAAAACACGCAAACAGCTTAATGAAAAGAGGAACCACTGGAATCTCTGAACGCTTATTTTTTTATTGTAACATGCATTTTAAAATGTCCATCTCAATGAACTAAATCATGAAAATAAGCCAGGTATGGTGGTGCATGCTTGTAGTCCCAGCTAGGTGGGGACACCTGCTGAGGTGGCAGGATCGCTTAAGCCCAGAAGTTCAAATCCAGCCTGGTCAACATAGTGAGACCCCCCATCTCTAAAAAGAACAGTAATAAAAGATAACATTTTTCCTCTTCTAAACTCAGTTGGTGTATTGTTTTATTTAAACCACATAATTTTATTGGCTAGATATTATTTTTATTCCCATACCTCCTATGAAAAAGTTGAGGCTTAGAGGAATTGTTAGGTAAATGGCAGGGAGGGGTAAGAGTGGAGTCTAAGCCATCTGACTCCTGATCCTAAAATCAGTCAATGGACCCAAATTTTTGCTGCATGAAATGAATGCTAGAATTAATAAGCAACTTATTTTTCACAACTTATACTTCATAACAGTAGGGAGCCTGGTGTCAGTGGAAGGAGAAATGGGAGGAGGAGGGATCCTGATACCAGTAAGGAGTCTGGACTGTCCTATGGGCACTGGGAGCCGCTGAAGAGTTTAAGCAAAGAAGTGATCTAATGCGATTTGCATTTTAGAAGCTCCCTCTCCCCCCAGGTGAGCTGTGCTCAGTGGGGAGGCTGATGGCAGGGCACCAACACCATCAAGGTCAGAGACAAGAGCTGATCTGGTTCAGTCTATTCTGCTCTGTAGCTTATGATTGTGGATTCCAGCTGTCCTTGCTCTGAGCTGTGGACTGGAGGCTTCAGGTTCAAAGACTTATGCAGAATGGCTTAACCGGCTATCCTGAGAGGACTCTGGAGAAGCTGAATATTAATAAGGAATTTTCTCAATTGGTTCTGAGTTTTCTGGAATCAATTATCTGACCTCATTAGATGCAAAGGCATTAATGATCCTGTTTCCAGTGGATCATATCTGATGGCATGTAATGGTAAAACAATTACACAAATTATGCCATGTAGATACCTGGTAACTAAGTGCTGATGAAAGTCAAGATTCTGGTGGACTAAGTATTAATAGTTCATGGCATAAAACATTTTAATCAAAATAAGAAATATAATGGGGGTTGGTTGACTGTTTCTAACTGTGCTAGAGAAGTTGGAGAAACGACAAGGATGAACTCAGGGCTTTAAATTCCCAGTTCAATGTCTGTATAAGGGATCTGAAAGCTCCTCTGCCTCCCTGAAAGAAACCTTTTCCCCTGCAGCATTTCATTTGCAAACCAGAAGAAAGCCTAATCCTACAGGTAGCTGAACTGCAAAGCAAATCAAATTTCCAACCTCTAGGCATGGGGTCTTTTTTTAAAAAGTCAGGGCGTGCATGATTGGGAAAAAAATGGGATTTTGAAAATTGGGAGGGGGACATTCTGATGGAGCTAGATGTATGGAGCTCCTGAACTCCCTCAAATGTCCCCAACAAGCTTCCTTGGCAGTAGAAGCAGTGCTTCCACTCCTGCCTCGGGAGGTTAGTGTTTTCTTGCTTGAAGAACTTACAATGGCCTACTTAAGAAAGTTGCCTTGCAAGCAAGGCACTGCTGATCTCAGAACCTGCCCCCACCTTCCTTTTTTGCTTTTAGAGTTATTACAAGCAAGCTCAAGCCCCAGCAGATTCCAAAGGGTGAGGAGGTGCAATGTACACCAAAATAATTAGATGATTTTGCCAAATTATATTGAAGGAAATCTGGGGAATATGCATGGGAACAATTTTAAGGATGTGGAATCCAGGAGGAAGAAATACGGAATTGGATCAGGCCAAATAAATGGATACGGACTCACTAAGCAGACAATACAAATAGAATGTTTTGTAGCTCCAGCGGCTAGGAATGGTTCTAATTATTTGCTTGGTTGTTTGACCAAAACATGGACTCAAAGTTGGTCTGCACTAAATGAAGTGGAAATGCCAGAACTTCCGTGGTATCCTACAGAGGAAAGTATTCATAGGCTTAAGGCAATTGAAATGCTAGAGTGGATTTGTCATGTAAAATCTGTCCACCCACTTGCGGAGGGTCCAGAGGATGTGATAACCTTCACCACAGTTTTGAGAAATAAATTCCTGAGAGACGTCCCAGCATCACCAACATGGGGAGGACAGAATCCAAAGGTGACAAGAGGCAGAAGGCAACACTTAATTGCCAAAGGCAAGAAGGGCGAGGTTACCTTAATGGACAGGGGAGTCAAAGCAGTCATCAGAACAGTCTGATTTACAGAGACCCATGGTGTTGTCTAGTTGGCTGAACACCATGACTGATGGTGTCCCTAGAGGAGAAATCAATGGGAAATCTGCTAGATTCTTACCTAATCTGTGTAAATGGAAATGTTCCAGGTCCAGAGAACTGAAGTCTGACTTGAATCATCAAAACAGTCACAGCCACTCAGTTCCCAGATTTGATACCGTATAATGACCCAGCGTTCTCTGAGTGAAGAGAAGGCCAGAGGAAAGACCTTGCCACACTGCCAAAATTTAATTTATACTATTAATCTTCCTCTCAGACATCCCCAAAAGGATTTGTGTTCATTTACCAGGGTGACCAGGCACTGAGGAAGGAGAAATAATCACACTTTTCTGGGATTACTGGACACTGGCTCTGACCTGGTACTAATTCCTGGAAACCCAAAATAATACTGTGAAATAACACTCTGAAATGTTGGAAAACTTGTATCTATTGCTTTGAGCTTGACGGCTTCCCAATACTTAAAAGCTTTGCTGAAGAGTTCAGTGTTGATATTAACAAATGTGATTTTTGTGAGTGGTAAAATAAAATGTGTCAATATTTGGAAGTTCAGCATAGCTCAGCAATGCAGTTTCTCAAATGGACTAATGTATGATGCTACATATTCATACATGGTTAAAAGATTTATTGGGTATTCAAGATAGACCAATGGATTTAAATATAACAAAGTATAAAGTTCATTGATATAGTTTCAGAATCTATATTGCAACTAACTTTTAAGAAACTACCACTTGTCAAGTTTTGGTGTAGTATCAAAATAGAACACCCACAATGATCTGAAAATGTCATGAAATATTTCTCCCTTTTCAACTATGTATCTGTGTGAGACTGGATTCCCTTCAAATTTTTAACCAAAGCAACATACTGCAACAGATTGAAATCAGAAGCAGACTTGAAAATCCAGTTGTCTTCCATTAAGTAAGATATTAAAGAGATTTCTAAAGCTGTAAAATAATGCCATTCTTCCTAAGTTATTGTTTTGAAAAATGTTATTTTTCATTTAAAAATTGGCTCATTTAAAAAATATTATGGGTTTATTATTAGTTTTTAAATTAGTGTATAAAGATTTAAATTTTTTCCTGTTTTAATTTCTAATATGGTAAATATTAAAGGTTATAATCCACATAAATGAAAGCTCTTCGGGGTCCTCAATACATTAACAGGGTAAAGGAATTCTGCCAAAAATATGAGGACTGCCGCTGCTGTAGTACTAGGTCAGCTGCACTTGGTAAGTACATAAAATAAGCAAAGACCAAGGGCAGGCTGCAGCTAATGCTTCACTTTAAAAGGTCTAGTTTCTTTCAGATTCTCAGTATGTTTTTGCATTAGTCTTCTCAGGTTGCCATAACAAAATACCACAGACTGGTAGCTTAAACAGCAGAAATTTATTTTCTCTCAGTTCTGAAGGCTGAAAGTCCAAGATCAAGGTGGCATGAGGGTTGGTTTCTGGTGAGGGCTCTCTTCCTGGCTTGCAGATGACTGCGGTCTCACTGTGTGCTCACACGGCCTCTCCTCTGTATGCATGAACAGAGAGACTGCCTCCGGTGCTGCTGCTTCTTTTTTTTTTTTTTTTTTTGAGACAGAGTCTTACTCTGTTGCCCAGGCTGGAGTGCAGTGGCATGATCTCAACTCACTGAAACCTCTGCCTCCCAGGTTCAAGCGATTCTTCTGCCTCAGCCTCCCGAGTAGCTGGGACTACAGGCATGAGCCACTGTGCCCAGCTAATTTTTTTATTTTCAGTAGAGATGGGGTTTCACCATATTGGCCGGGCTGGTCTTGAACTCCTGACCTTGTGATCTGCCCACCTCAGCCTCACAAAGTGCTGGGATTACAGGCATGAGCCACCGCGCCCAGCCTTCTTCCTCTTCTTATAAGGACACCAGACCTGCCTGATTAAGGTCCCATCATATGACCTCACTTAATCTTTATTATCTCTCTTAAGGCATCATCTCCAAATATAGTTACATTGGGGGTTAAGACTTCAACATATGCATTTCACTCCTCAACAGTCACCCCTGATGCTCTGCCCTGGAATTCTGTCTTTCTGTAAGACAGCATTTTTTTCCCTTTTCAAATTGCAGCTTAGAGACCGTTACCCCTGCCATAGGCAATGCTTGCCTACCCACCTGTGTTGGTGTCTTCTGCTTCATATTTAAACCTTCATACAGCACTTATCACAACTCTAATTCTTTTGCTATTTGTGTAGTCAGTTATTAAATGATTATCTTCCTCATCAAACTGTTAGCTCTGTGAGAACAGGGCCCATTCATCTTGTTGACCAGTGCTCAGCTCATTGTCTAGGACCTAACAAGCTCTTAAGACATATTAACTAAGTAAAATGATGTGGAACAGAAGGAAGAATGAGGCAGAAGAAAGTTTGAGATGTCTATTGCACTCTGCTATTTATAGTACATTATTAATTATTTGTTATTATTCTCATCCTTTGCATCTCTTTTAAAATAGTTTAAGCACGTGGAATAGCATAAAAAATGACAAGTGAAATGGCTTTCAAAAATGCACATATATTTATGGGAATAGTGTAAATACTTTAGTCTGGGTGCTGGGTGGGGAGTGGTGGAGAGGAGAAATGGAGAAAAAAGAAAAAATAATAAAATAGAAGACAAGTGGCTGATAGTGGACAGTGAAGTGGGAAGTATAAGTCAGTCATTTCTGGTCACTTGCTTTTCAACATTTAAATAAAAATATAGCAAATAACAAGAAACACCCTAAGACTAAAAAGAACTAGAAAATGGCGTCATAAAACCAGGAGGTAAGATCATTTTGTGGAAAGAGTCCTCAACATTGTCAAGTGCTGAGAATAAAGCAGCAGTGTCAAGACAAGTGAGTGACCTTTGGGCATGGGGTGCATATCATTGCTTGCTTCAGCAAGGACAATTTCACCACCATGAGGTGCCACAAAGGGGACAGATGCTGACTGCTCTGCTGGTGGAAGCTTTGTACTCACTGATGTGGTTTGGCTGTGTCACCACCCGAATCTCATCTTGAAAATTCAAGCTCCCATAATTCCCATGTGTTGTGGGAGGGACCTGGTGGGAGATAATTGAATCATGGGGGCGGTTTCCCCATATTGTTTCACAGTAGTGAACAAGTCTCACAACATCTGATGGTTTTATAAGGGGAAACCCCTTTCACTTGATTCTCCTCTCTCTCTTGCCTGCTGCCATGTAAGATATGCCTTTGCTCCTCTTTTGCCTTCTGCCATAACTGTGAGGCCTCCCCCGCCATGTGGAACTGTGTGAGTCCATTAAACCTCTTTTCCTTTATAGTACCCAGTCTCAGGTATATCTTTATTAGCAGTGTGAGAACAGATTAATACATTCACTTTCAATGTTTACTTTTCTGTAACTCTCTGTCTCTGCCACAGGCTTAACCACCATCACCAGCAGATCCCGGAAATGCCTAAAACTTTGTGGATTTGTGACAGTCAGTGTTTGAATCCTTTCTAGATGATTGACCCATAGACGCCAATTCAGACTTTTGGCATGAACCAGGCTTTTGTTGTGTTCTCAGAGGGACGTATAGACTGGCTGAGTATATCAATTAAGATGCCTCTGGCCACAGGTTACAAAATACCAAACAAGTTAAGAACAATAATATTCTATATCTGTTGATATGTTAGGTTGGATATCTAAATTCACATTCTTCCTTAAGCAACCAAAAATCTTGGATAAGTGGCTTAAAAAAAATACCCTTCTTAAATGCACGGATGAGTGGAAAAGAAAGGAAGCAACTCACAGACCAAAATGCTACGTGAAGATGATATTACAATGAGAAATCACTGCACACTCACCAGATGAACATAACTGAAAAGTACAATGATAGAACACATTGGTTAGAACAGGAGTAACAGAAATTCTACTACATTGTTGATAGGTGGTATAAACTGATACCACACTCTGGAAAACAATTTGATGTTACCCAGTAAAGTTGAATGTATTCTTCTAAGTCAGTGTATTAACCAGTAATTCAATCCCTAAGTATGTGCCACAGAAACTCTTGCTAATGTACATTGGGAGACTTATACAAAACTGACCACAGCCGTAGTACCAAAGAGCCTAACATTGAAATATTCCAAATGTCCATCAACAGTAATATACATAAATAAGTTGTGGAATGGTCAGAAATGGAGGAATAGGCATACCTTTTCTATCAAAGGCCAGACAGTAAATAGTTTAGGCTTTGAGATCACACAGTCTCTGTTGTAACTACCATTTCTGCTCTCTTCCACTGTAGCTTGGAGGCAGCCATAGATGACCTGTAAACACATGAGTGTGGCTATGTTATAATAAAACTTTATTTAAAGAAAAACAGGGGACCCATGAGTGTTACTTTGCCCAATTCTGGTATAATGGAATCCTATACAGCAAAATGGATGAATCTCACAAAAATATTAAGCAAAACACATGTAAACAAACACATAAGTATGAAGCTATCCATATATGATGCATTCAGAAAATGGCACACTAATGGAAACCGTAGGGAAGATTATCACAAGAAACAGAACAGTGGTTGATATGGTTTGGTGGGGTCCCCACCCAGATCTTATCCTGAATTCCCACCTGTTGTGGGAGGGATCTGGTGGGAGGTAATTGAATCATGGGGGCAAGTCTTTCCTGTGCTGTTCTCATGATAGTGAGTACGTCTCATGAGGTCTGATGGTTTTAAAAAGGGGAGTTTCCCTGCACAAGCTATCTCCTTCTGCTGCCATCCATGTAAGACGTGACTTGTTCCTCCTTGCCTTCTGCCATGATTGTGAAGCCTCCCCAGCCATGTTGAACTGTAAGTCCATTAAACCCTTTTTCCTGTATAAATTACCCAGTCTCAGGGACGTCTTTATCAGCAGCATGAAAATGGAATAATAGAGTGGTGTTCTCTGGGAGGGAGGGAAAGAGACTGGGACAGGACACAGGTGACTCTTGGAGTACTTGTTTAATGCCATTTTTTCACTTGGTTGATGGTTGCCTGAGTGTTTGAATTATTATTTATTTTTGAACAGTAAATGTGCCAAGAGGACATCTTTTTTTTTTTTTTTTGACATTTGTTAAAACTAAAAACAACAAAAACAAAGCAAAAAACCGCCTTACCACAGAAGACTTTCCCTTACATCTCATTGGGTGGAATGCTCTCATATGCACATTTTTGAACCAATCACTGGCATAGGGAATAGAATTACTAGGCCAGCCAAAATGTATTTCTAGAAAGTGGAGATGAAGCTGGGCTTCTCTTAGAGGCTTTCACTATCTACTTGTAGGATAAAAAAGTGGGTGTCAGGGCTAATTTTTGGATACATAACTAACAATATATGCAGTTAGAGTTTTCTTTTAATCTAGTTAGCTAGCTGTCTCCATTTATTCATGAGAATCCTTTGAGTGTCTTTTTGTGAAGGCCACACTGGGTCTTCTTGAAGACGACTCCATCAGAGCTGTCCTCTGACTTGCAGCTGAATTCCCTCTTTCCAGCTGCTGCCCTTTCCATCTATTGCCCAAAGATCATGCCAGGGCCACTAAAACAGGACAGCCACAAACCCGCCTTGCTTCTTTTCTTCCCAATGTCTACTAAAGTTGAGATCATTATTTTCCCCATATACTCTATATGAGTCATCTTCAGTAGCCTGGAAACTAATCTTGGAAGAACATCCACAGCTGGGGAATTGGAGTGGGACAAGAGGAAAGGAAAATCAGATTTTAAATAAAGGTTTTACAAAAGGGTTGGAGTGTGTTGAATGGTTACCCCTGAGACAATATGTCTAAGTCCTAATCCTCAGAACCTGTAAATGAAAACAGTTTGGGAAAGGGGTCTTTGGGGATGTAATTAAGGATCTAGATATGATATCATTCTGGATCTTATGGGTTATGTTCCAGATAATCATAACCCATAAGATACATACACACACACACACACACACACACACACACACACCCCACACAGAGAGAGACAGAGAGAGAGAGAGAGAGAGAGATCTAAGAAACTGGCTCATGTGATTGTGGGGCCTAGCAAATTGAAAATCTATAGGGCAAGGCAGCAGGCTATGAATTCAAGCAAGAAGTTGATGCTGCAAGCTTAAGTAAGAATCTCTCCTCCAGGGAACCTCAGTGTTTGCTCTTAGGACTGTTGGAACTGATCAAATGAGGCCTGTCCGTATTAACAAGGGTAATCTCTTTTACTTAAAGACAACCAGTGGAAGATATCAACCATATCTCCAAGGTAACTTCAAAGTCACACCTAAATGCATGTTTGGTTAAATAATTTGGTAGTGTAGCCTAGACAAGTTGTCACATAAAACTAATTCTTTCAGAAGTATTCTCCCCTACAGCCTTCAGAGGGCGTGTGGCCCTGCTAACACCTTGATTGCAGAATTCTGGCCACTGGAACAGTGAAAGAACATATTTCTCTGTAAGAAGCCACCAAGTTTGTGGTTATTGGTATGGAAGCCCAGAATGTTAATACAAGATCTAACAGGAGGGTGTGTTTTGACGTCAAGATATTCTTCACATGAGGCCTTTCTCAAAAGCAGGTGATTAATAAATAGGTACCTATTCTGTGCCATTGTGAGTCTCTTCTGGAAATGTATGGAGTGTAGATGACCTTGTCTTCCCTTTAAGACAATGGCCTTATGCTGGGCTTCACATTATAACCACTTGGAAAGACTAAAAAAAAGAAAAAGAAAAAAAGAAAAAAAAATAGTGCTCTTGCTCCTTTTCCCCACTTCCTTCTGATTTCATTTGTCTGGGATGGGGCTGGGGGGAAGTATGTGTTAAGAGTCCCTGTGTTGAGCCAGGTGCGGTGACTCACGCCTGTAATCCCAGCACTTTGGGAGGTTGAGGCAGGCAGATCATTTGAGGCCAGAAGTTCCAGACTAGCCTTGCCAATATGGCAAAACTCTGTCTCTACTAAAATTACAAAAAAAATTAGCCAAGTGTGGTGGCACACGCCTGTAGTCCCAGCTACTCTGGAGGCTGAGGCATGATAAACGCTTGAACCTGGGAAGATGAGATTGCAGCGAGCCAAGATCATGCCACTGCACTCCAGCCTGGGTCACAAAGTGAGACCCTGTCTCAAAAAAAAAAAAAGAGGAGTCCCTGGGTTGATTCTAATCTGTAGTCAGGGTTGATAGCTGCTATTATAAGTCATGCAGCACCCACAGGCCTTTTTTGTGCTGACCAGCACTCCAACCAGGTGGAAGGAAACAGGGAAGGCACTGATGCCAGACTAAGCAGGAAGTCAGGTGGATGAACAGAAGGAAATCTAGGTCTCCGAGTAGCTAATAACCACATTCACAACCTGATGATGGGGAGAGATGAAGGGTAATGCTTAACTAAGCAGCCTCTAAGAACTCATCAATAGAGATTGTTCTCTTCAAAGAGGGCAGGGAGTTCTGAGACAGCAGCATCAGTCACAAAATAACGGTAGCTTGGAAAAAATGAAAATTTATTTCTCTCTTACATTCATGGAGTCCAGAATGGAAACTACTGGGTTAGTAGGATTGAGCCTCCATGTAGGGGATCCTAAGTATTCTACTTTGATGTCCCGTTGTGCCTGCTGTCTACCTCCAGGTCATCACATGACTTCTGGGGCTCAGCCCAGCAAGTCCACATTCTGGCCAGCAGAAAAGAGGAGTGACTGGAGCAAGAAGCCAAGGGCTGGCACTGGCTCTCTTAAAGGATCCTAGAAGCATCCACATAACCCTTCGGTTTATATAGAATTGGCCAAAACTTAGTCAAATGGCCATACAGTGCTTCAAGGCTAGGAAAATTAGTCTTCATTTCAAAAGTCATTCATCACTGATATGTTTGGCTCTGTGTCCCCACCCAAATCTCATCTCAAATTGTAATCCTTATGTATAAAGGGAGGGACATATAATCTCCATGTGTTATGGGGAAGGATGTGATTGGCTCACGGAGGCAGTTTCCCCCATGCTGTTCTCATGATAGTGAGTGAGTTCTCATGACATCTGATGGTTTTATAAGAGTTTGACAGTTCCTCCTTCATAGGTTCTCTTTCCTGCTGCCTTGAGAAGGACGTTCTTACTTCTTCGTTGACTTCCGTTGTGATTGTAAGTTTCCTGAGGCCTCCCCAGCCATGTGGAACTGTGAGTCAATTAAACTTCTTTCTGTTATAAATTACCCAATCTCAGGTATATATTTATAGCAAAATGAAAACAGACTAATTCAGTACCCACAAACCTGCAGATATGGAGGACTGACTGTATTGTTTACAGCTGCTTTCAAGCTACAGTGACAATGCACTACAACAGTAGTTGTGACAGAGACTGCATGGCTCCCAAAGCCATAAATATTTGCTATCTGCTTGTCTACAGAAAAAGTTAGCCAACTGCTGGTCTGGTGCATTTCATAAAAGAGTAAGTTGATGCTTTGCCCAAGGTCACAAGGCTTGTTAGTTAGATGGGTCCCTTGAAGTCTTGTGGCTCCAGTCAGCTCTTGCCCTCAAATGGTGATCTCTTTCACAAGTGATATCAGGAGTGTTACAGACTGAAAATTTGAGTCCTCCCAAAATTTGTATGTTAAAGACCTAACCCCCAAGTGTGGCTATATTTGAAGATGGGACCTCTAAGGAAGTAATTAAGGTTAAATAAAGTCATAAGGTTAGGAGACTGATCCAATAGGTTAGTGTCTTTATAAAAAGAACCACCAGGACTGTGCGTGGTGGCTCAAGCCTGTAATCCCAGCACTTTGAGAGGCAGAGACGGGCGGATCACGAGGTCAGGAGATTGAGACCATCCTGGCTAACACGCTGAAACCCCATCTCTACTAAAAAATACAAAAAACTAGCCGGGTGAGGTGGAGGGTACCTGTAGTCCCAGCTGCTCAGGAGGCTGAGGCAGGAGAACGGCGTGAACCCGTGAGGCGGAGCTTGCAGTGAGCTGAGATCGGGCCACTGCACTCCAGCCTGGGCGACAGAGCGAGACTCCGCCTCAAAAAAAAAAAAAAAAAAGACACCATAAAACTCTCTCTCTCTCTCTCTGCTTGCATAAAGAAAAGGTTATGTGAGCACATAGTGGAGGTGGCCATCTGCAAACCAAGAAGAGGGTCCTTACCAGAAACTGACTTTGCCAACACCCTGATCTTGGACTTCCAGGCTCCAGAATGGCGGGAAGTAAATACCTGTTGTTTAAGCCATGCACCTAGTCTGCGGTGCTTTGTTATGGCAGACGGAACACACTCATCCAAGGAAAGAGTGAGGAGGCGGAATGACCCAAGAACGTCCCCATCTCTGAAACTGACAACTTGGAGCTAAGGTCATGTGAATATGGGTCCATGCCTGCCACTGCTTTTCATAGAGATGACACTTTACATTTCAAGACAGTAATTTATTGAAAATGGCCAAGAGTGTGGAGCAGTATATTTGGGGCAGAGATCCCTAGCTTGTTACCAAAATTCATGCTTCTCCTTTAATAACATACACTTACTGTTTCAAATGAGCTCCCATTCAGGGACTACATTTTCCAAATGCCCCTTGCATCCAGCTGTGGCTGTTTGATGAGTTTTGTCTACATAATGTGAGCAAATGTAGTTGGCATCAATCCTGAGCCAAAGCATTGAGGTTTCCTCACTCTCTCCTTCCCCTTCTGCTGGCTGGCATGGCAGACCCACAGATGGAAGGAGCTTGAGGCCTAAAATCCCCATGTGGAAAAAAGCTCTCACTGAACTCCAATATTAAACTGTTAAGCAGGTGAGCAGTAAATGTCTTTATTGGGTTAAGTTCAGCTTTTTTGAAATTACCCTGATTTCAAATATTCTACTATTCTATCCTGGGGTCAGGAATATAATTTACCCAAGCCTTCTATTAAGCCAGAAATTAAAATATAAACCACAAAGAAAGCATTCATTCCCTAACATATGAATTTTGAGTTTGCCTAGAAATAGGTTGAACAAAATAAATGATGATGATGGCAATGATGATGGTGATATTAATGATATTAGCTGCTAAGATTTCTTGAGCTTTTAGCATATACCATGGTTCTAAGCAATTTGCTTTTATTCATTAATTTAATTTCTACATCAACCCAATTAGATAGGTCTTAATGTTAGCCTCACATGGTAGATGAGGAAACTAAATTCCAAGATCACAGTTATTAGGTCATAGACACAGTCCCTGAAAACTCTATTGGTTTTTGGAAAGACAACTTCTCACTTTTTTATCACTAATGAATCTGGCTTGTGGTCTTCAAACACTTTTGTTTATAGAGCCCCTAAAAGAAGTTTGGACGATAATGTCCCTAGTGTAGATGTTTTGCAAAGATGGCCAAGTAACTCCTCTCATCCCTGTGCTCCCACTCCTCTGCCATGTGATTTCAGTATCTCCTCTCATGAGCTACAGTTTATTTCCTCATCCATTGACTCTCATCTCGTTTTTGACTTGATTTAACAATTAGAATGAAAAGAAGTAAAAATGTGGAAGACTGAGCCAGATTTCAGGAGGTCTGTGGCCTCCTGGATAAAGAGGCCAGATAAAGATGTACAATCTGAAATTCTGGACAATGACGGGCCACTTGGAGTAGCCAAGAGCCATCATCAACTTTCAGAGGTTGATAATGTGAGGCCATCTTAGACTGTATCACAGCTAGATAATTGCACTGCATGTGTGATCCCCAATAAGACCAGCAGAACAATCTGCCAGCTGAACCCAGCCTAGAGTCCTGATCCACAGAGTAAGGAACAAACAAAATGATTGTTGTTTTAAGCCACAAAGATTTGGGAAGGTTTGTTATGCAGGAAATAATAACTGAGACGGTTTTCTTGCACATTTTTAAGGTGACATCTATAATTTCGCATTATAAATTTAAAATAGTTCAAGACATTGACATTTCTGACTTATTAGAAATACAGGTATTTTCAAGTAAAGCAATTTATTCATTCTTTTAAACATATCAAATGGAATTTAAACATGACAGCATTTTAATATCCACCACTATTCCTTTAAAACATAGTCAACAAACTCTTATTGAACCAAAAGTAGTTCTATGTCATATCTTTTCTCCTTAAATTCATATTTCCACTCAAATTCTGATAGATATTTTTCTCTAACCTAAAATATTTTCATATTTAAAAGTCTTTACTCATCAAACACATGCATATCAAAAATGTGTAGAAAATCGAAGTTTATTTTTATTTCATGTCACAAATAGGCCCTAAGAGCTTAATGAAATTATACTGGATTGAGCTATTATTAGAATTGTTACTTGTATACAACTGAACAAAATATTATATATACAGTATAAATATTAATAATTTTAATATGTAAATGGTAAAAACCAAATCCATGGGGAAAACATGTCTAACAAAATATGCAGAAGTTTCTCTTTTTTCCCAATTTTCTCATGTCCATGGATGGATATTGCCTATTGCTTTAATAATTGAGTATTCATAACCAATTCCTACTCTTCTTTTTATATCATATGCACTGAGAAAACTTGCTCACATAAATAGGTAGGTGGGAATGGGAAGAGTTTTGCTACAGTAGCATCCCTCAATTCTCTAAATTCCTTTGAAGTTGTGTAGGGATCTATCATCAAAAATTACATCTAATGATCTCTCAGCTGACAATTCAATTAAATCTTCTTCAGTGGTGATGAAAGCATAGAATTGGAAACCACCTGACTTGTAAAAGCGTTCCTTACCCAGTCATTAGAATCATTTATTTTTCTAGTTTCTGGGAAATATACCAAAAAGGCTTTACCAAGTCTGATCGAACAACTCTTAGTAATTACACCTGATATTCTGCCACTTAGGCATCTTTCAGAACAAGTTGAGAAAATGGAAATACTGTTAATTTCAATACACCTAAGCCAATACAATCTTGTTGATTAAAAAATGCTCTTATTTTTGAAGTGCTTCAAGTGTCTTCTCACCAAGGCTTCAGATATAGCTCAAAAAAATGACAGAGAATATCCACCATGTAAGCTAATAAAGCCCACATTTATTGCAAAATCTCATCAGCCAAATCAAATCCATTTTCAGAAAAAATTTGACTTCATTTATCAGTTCACATAAGTATTCCCCAAACAACCGTCTTTCTCGTGAATTTTAATTCTCAAAAGAAAGACAAGGCACAAAGTCTTGCTATGAGCCTTCAATATTTATTTCCGACACTCCCCTTGTTTGCCCTCATAAAACACTCCATCTGGGGAGCCTGCGTTCTCCACTTGTCCCCTCTTTGTTTCATGCCCTGCAGGTTTTTACACTCTGGGGTTACATACCACAGTGAGATTTGGCATGGGCAAATGGTTCATTCCATTTTCCTTTGTGACTTGGGAGAAATGGACCTGGGAAATGAGAGCCAGCTTAAGGCACCCAGGAAAGTTAAGGATTTGGAAATCACCTCCCTTAACTATCCCTGCATGCATGCCCCCTGGAAAGTTTTTATGTACCTTAGTAAATTTGTGGAGTAAGTCTAACAAATCTTGGGACAAATGTATCTGCTGGCTAATATTAGCCAGAGGCAGTGCTCTAAAGATAAAAGTGAGAAGATAGACAAGTTTCCTTGTTTCTGATTTTCCTGGGGTATTATGAGAGCCCAAAAGAGAGGCCTCAGAAATCAGGGAAGACTGCCTGAAAGAGGCAACTGCAAAGCTGAATCTGGAAATCTAGGTTTTCATAAGCTCATGGGTGACTTTTATGCTCACTGAAATGTGAGAATTACTGCTATGGATACAAGGTCTTGAAATCAAAACAGAAGGCAGGTCGGCTGTCACTATAGAAGGATCCATATTTCATGTGGCTTTGAATGTGGGTACTTGTAAGTTATTTCGGGGCTGACACCACGGCAGAAGTTAATCCAATTCAATTGCAATGTTTATTTCTCTTTGGTTTAAGTAGCGAGGATGCCTGCCTTGTTGGTAGTGTCCCACCATCGTGCAATCACTGGGTGCCATGACTGATGGCAGCATTTATAGTCCCTACACCTGGCCACCTGCTACTTATAGTGACGAGTGGGCTGATCACCTGGAATTCTTGTCTTCCTTCCTGAACAGGTTCCAAAAACCTGGGATCTCTGAAAAACTGAAAGCAAACTCTCAGCCCCCAGAGAGGGGTATGAAAATGCCAAGCTATTTACTAGCCTTCCTTCCCCACTCATCCCTCTCCCTGCCGACCCGGCTTGCCATTGCAATTTGTACTAACTAGAAGACTTAGAAATGGGGCCTTGGCTATCTATCCTGCAAGACAGTTTCAAAGCCCCAGACCTAGATATCACATGCTTACCCAATTAAAAGCTGTCCTCCAGAGCACCCTGCCAGAGCCCCCTAAGATAACAAGCCCCTGTCTCGTCACAGCTCACACCCTCTCCTACACGAGGAGATAAGGAGATGTGTTGCTTGAGCCATATTTTTGGAAATTGCTAGTTAGTTGCAAAATGTTTCCTGAGGTAGAAAAAAAAAAAAAAAAGCACCAAGGACTGTAATTATTGGATTGTTTCACTTTTGAGGCCAAGAAGCAGATGCTCAACTTTCAAGGCTTGGGCAAGTATTATCACAAGTTAACTCCTCTGCTTGCCACTCCAGCGTTCCTGCTCACTGGCTTCCTTGAAGAGGCCCACTTAGATCAGTTGAACCATTGCCTAGGATTGGGTTTGCAAGGCTCTTAAAAAAGCTGGGCCATACTGTAATCTGGTGCTAATCAGATTTCAGTGTGATGTCGCCAGGAAAAATCGATATGTATAATGCTAGACTAGAAAGGTTTAGAACCAAATTCCAAAAGTGAAAAATCATTCTACAAATTAGATGCCTTTTAAAATAAACTTACTTTGAATAAAATAGAGAAATTGTTGCAAGTCTCTGCTCTCCTGTTTCCCATGTTTTGTCCGAGAACTGGAAAATGAATTCCCTGAGATGAGAGCTAGCCATGTTTTGCAGTGAGAGGCAGGTAGTGTAGTAACTTGTTAAAATGTCCAACAAAGCTGGGAGAATGTAATTAAATATAATTCATTGAATGCATTTCCTTCTTTCCTTTTCGTGACGTATATGTATTTGAGTGCCAAAATGTGCAAGGCACTGGGAAAGAAATTGTGAAAGGACCCATTTGGTTGCTGCCCTCTTGCAGTTTGATATCTATGGGGTGACCTAATATTAAACACTCCATAAAGGGTGGTTTATGCTGCCATGAGAAATGAAGGGGGCAGGTGGCCGTAGCATCACCTCCCTCAGTCTGGGCATAGGTGGTTCTCAAGGAAAGCTTCCTAGAAGAAGTGATGCTCAATTTGAAACCTGTAACTTTAGCAAGCATTAGCCAGGCAGATAGGCCAAAAGTCAAGTGCAGGGAAAGAAGGTCGGGCATTGAATGGGGGAGGGTGCTCCAGACCGAGGAGACTACACTGCAGAATGCGCAGGCTCTCAGGTGACAGAGTGCATGTTTGAGGAACTAAAATAAAAAAGATAATAATCATTATTCATTTATTTTATTTTGCCATTTATTTATTTATTTAGTTAGATGGAGTCTTGCTCTGTCACCCAGGCTGGAGTGCAGTGGTGCGATGTAGGCTCACTGCAACCTCCGCTTCCTGGGTTCAAGTGATTCTCCTGACTTAGCATCCCGAGTAGCTGAGATTACAGGCACCCGCCACCACGCCTGGCTAGTTTTTGTATTTTAAGTAGAGGTGGAGTTTCACCATGCTGGCCAGGCTGGTCTCAAACTCCTGACCTTAAATGAGCCGCCTGCCTTGGCCTCCAAAAGTGCTGGGATTATAGGCGTAAGCTACCGCACCCAGCCTATTCATTTATTTAAAGGTATAATTTAAAGTTTATTCTGTGCCTGGCCTGGTGCTAGGCCAGAAAACAAAGTTACGAACAAGACACAATTGTTCTAAGCATTATTAACCAAGTATTCTTTGAACTAATATTTATCAAGTATTTGCTATGTGCCAAGCATTCAAAGCTCTTCACCTGTAGTATCTCATTTCATTCTCACAACAACCACACGAAACAGTTGCTTTTCCTAGTGTCACTTTACAAATTAGTAAACTAAGGCACTGGAAGGATGAGTACAGTGACATACCCAAAGTCACCCTGTGGCGGGTGGAGGATCCCAAACGTGAGCTGTCAGAATCTAGAGCTCCCTTTTGGTGTATAATCACGGCAAGATTACAAGAAATAAGGTGACCAACTGTCCTAGTTTGCCTGGATCTAGGGATTTTCTGGGACATGAGACTTTACGTGTTAAAACTGGGAGAAGGCCATGTAAGCATTATAGCTGAGAAGAGAGCAGGGCCACATTTTGTAGGAGTAATAAAACATGCTAAAGAGTTGGAAATTTATACTAATGGCAATGAAGATCCTCATGTAAGAGGGCCACAAATTACACTGAGAGTTCTAAACTTCATAGCTGCATACACTGTGAGTAGGGGTCTTACTCCCATCCCCAAATTGACTCCCATCATTCCTGGGAATTACCAAGTTGTGAGTACCCATAAACTCATTAGCTACAGCAATGGTATCTACTCTGTATTGCTCATATTCTCTCTCTGGAGTTGAAAGCTGGTTTCCTAAATATACTAACATAACCTGCTGTTAAGACAAAGCTGAGATGATTGCTTACCATGGAAAGGGAGAACTCCACCTTATAAAGCTTTGGTAGCATCTTAAAAGGCAAAAAGGGAAGGTTGGAATTTTCCTGGGAATTGGAAGTTTGGTTTCAGGTGGGTCTTTCACATTGCTCTTAATTAGCAATGGGGAAAGATCAAGATACAACCAACTAGGATCTGATGGGAACAGCAGGCTGAAGAGTTTGAGGCATAGGATTCAAAGAATCTTAGGATGTAAGTGGTCTGATGATACTTTTCATTGAAGAGTTGAAAGGTCTTTCAGGACCCCTTTAGGAAGTTCTTAATGAACAATCAAACTATTTGCCCAGGCAGGAGACCCCTGGAAAAATAAAGCCACACTAATGAAGACAGAGAGAAAGTCACATTATTGTATACAGTAAGAGATGGTTTCTCTTCTGTGTCTAGGCTGTCCATGACAGATAGTTTTGGTTCTCATGAGTACTGATTTGTCTATCACTTCTGCCCACCACACACTTGGAAAATCTTCACTACAGCCACTTTCTTCCTGAGAACCTCAATATTGATTCTATGTGCTGGATTAAGATGCTCCAAAAAGCTTCAAATGCTCATTTTCCCAGAATGGATGATACAGGCAGGCTTCCTCCCTAAATTGTACAACACTCTGTCACCAGACCCAGTAAAGCAACATATGCTTCTGAAACTCTGTCTTCCTGGGGGGCTCAAAACCAGCCCAAGGAAATAAGGGGTACAGACAATACCATGGCCCAAACTACTTTTCTCCCCTTCTTAGTTTCTTTCCTCTCTAGAACTTTTCTCACCTCTCACAAAAACCACATCTCCTATGTAGATGGCTGGAAATCTACTGACACACTGATGGGGTGTGTTTGTGTTGCATGGTGCTGTCTAGATGAGAGCATGAGTGGGATGAATGGGGGGCAGGGTTGGGTGGAGTCAACACTAGCAAGTATCCACCCAGTGTATCTTGTGATACTTATATTATTCATTGCTCTTGGAAAACCTCCCACTTCTCTCTAATTCTACTAACACTCAATCCTTCCCATGTCACCTCTTTCATAAGATGATTAATATTAACTTCAGTATCTACTAATCTTGTCCAAATGCCCTTTGGCATTTACTTATGTTCAATTTGCTTTTCAATAATGTTCTGCCTTAAATTGTTCTAAAAATGTTCCCCCTAACATTTTATTATTAAAATTTTCAGACATACAGAAAGGTGAAAAGAATTATACAGCTTATACCCATTGCTTAGGACAGATATGAGAAAACTTTTTCTGTAAAGGGTTGAATAGTAAATCTTTTAGGCTTTGCTCGACATACGGTCTCTGTTGCAGCTACGCAGCAGTGTAGTGCAAATGCACCATAGACCGTATGTAAATGAGTGGGCATATAGGTGTGTTCTAATAAAACTTTATTTATAAAACAAGCATGTCATGACCTGCAACCTAGACTGTACCATTAACGTTACTAATTTTACCATACTTGTTTTTATCATATATTCATCCATTCCTCTACATATCTCTCATCTATCACAGTTTTGATGCATTTCAAATTAAGCTCCCCTAAACACATACATCAGTTTTTATGTTTATTGTTTCACATCTACAATTATTATTTTCCCCAAAAGACTGTATATTTTTTTGTTGTTGTTGAGACAGGGTCTCGCTTGTTGCCCAGGCTGGAGTACAGTATCACGATCCTGTGGTCTTGAACTCCTAGACTTAAGTGATCGATCATCCCACCTTAGCCTCCTGAGTAGCTAGTACTACAGATCTGTGCACTATCATGCCCAGATAATTTTTATTTTTAACATTTTTTTTGTAGAGATGGGGTCTCATTATGTGCCCAGGTAGGTCTCAAACTCCTGGGCTAATGTGATGCTCTTATCTTGGATGGTCAAAATGCTGGGATTTGTAAGTTTTGTAATAACAAAAATTATTAAGATCATCTCAAAGTCTAATGCTCTCGGAAGCCTCCCCTTATTTTTTGCAGTCAGAAGTAATTGCTACTTTTCATATGTATTCATTAATTCAACAAATATTTATCTACTCTTTTTTTCAAGCACAGCTGTAAATAGGATTCAAAAATAAAGGTAGGCATTTATTGTCTAATGAAGAAACAGATATGTAAATAAACAAATACGAGGCAATTGATAATAGAGACGGAAACAAAGATTTTAACTTAAAGAGAAAGGACATAAACAGTTCCCTGGGGTAATTAGAAGAGGCTTCTCCAAAAGTTCAAGATGGGATTAAAGAGTGAGCTGGGGCCGGGTGCAGTGGCTCACGCCTATAATCCCAGCACTTTGGGGGGTCAAGGCTGGCAGATCACCTGAGGTCAGGAGTTTGAGACCAGCCTGGCCAACATGATGAAACCCCATCTCTACTAAAAGTACAAAATAATTAACTGGGTGAGGTGGCGCATGCCTGGAATCCCAGCTACCCAGGAGTCTGAGGCAGGAGAATTGCTGGAACCCGGGAGGCAGAGGCTGCAGTGAGCTAAGACACGCCATTGCACTCCAGCCTGGATGACAGAGGGAGACTCTGTCTAAAAGAAAAAAAAAAAAAGTGAAAGCGTGAGTTGGTTTTCCCCGTAACACTACATTTATGTTGCACTGGTGCACTGGTGCAATGATAGATCCATAACTGGGGATTTGTTCTGCATTAAGAAACTTCTCAGAGGTCACTGTTGGAGACAACACTTATCTCTCGTCCTCCTTTATCTACACTGAAGGACTTACTCTAGAGCATTCAGTCCTATTGTTGTACTTCTTACTTTATGCCAGTGATTCACCAATTTGAGCATACATGGAATCACCTGGAGGATTTGTTAAATGATAGATTACGAAACCCAATCCCAGACAGCCTGATTCAGTTGCTATGGAATATGGACCAAGAGTCTGGATTTTAATAAGTATTCAGATGATGCTGAGTTGCTGATCCAGGGACCCCATACTTTGAGAACCATTGCTCTAAGCAATACCATCCATCCTAGCTACTTTATTCTTTATTTTATTTTATTTTATTTTTTTGAGACGGAGTCTCACCCTGTCGCCCAGGCTGGAGTGCAGTGGCGCGATCTTGGCTCACTGCAAGCTCCGCCTCCTGGGTTGGCGCCGTTCTCCTGCCTCAGCCTCCCAAGTAGTTGGGACGACAGGCGCCCACCACAGACGGCTAATATTTTGTATTTTTAGTGGAGAGTGTTAGCCAGGATGGTCTCAACTCCTGACCTTGTGATCTGCCCGCCTCGGCCTCCCGGGATTACAGGTGTGAGCCACCACACTCAGCCTCTTTTTTTTTAAAAAAAAAAGAAAATTTGAAGCATCTTTTGAGTATTTTGCGAGATGCTTTCTTGAAAGTTTGTACCAGTTTACATCGCTATTATGAGCATACCCACATTTTGATGCTAACACTATAACTAAATATTAATAAAAGTGGAAACAGAGAATTTGTTGTTTTTTAATAAACACTAAAAAATGATATTTTATTTTGTGGGTTACAAGTGATATGTTGATCTTTTCTTTGATGGTTCTTTAAGTTATTTGTAAAATTAAAGATTTTTGAAGGTCTCTAGGTAATTTATTGTTATTATTTTGTTTTGTGAATTCCCTAGTTACATATTTAACTCATCTTTCCATGGTAGGTGGGTAGAGGGATTGGGGTATTCTAAATGATTTGTAGGAGCTCTTTTTATATTAAAAGATGTTTTACTGTATTTATTACAAATATTTTCCTACTTTGTTGTTTTCCTTTTGATTGCGTGTGCAATTTTTAATGTAAAGTTTAAGCTTAACTTATTTTGAAAAAATTGTAGACTTGTGAAATTAAATATTTATATTAAATACATATATATATTTATATCCATATATATATATGTACAGGGAAGCCCTGTGTGCCCTTTACCAGCCTCCCCAGTGGTAACATCTTGAACAACTATTGTTCCATAGCAAAACCAAGAAACTGACATTGGTACAGTGTCCACAGAGCTTGGATTTTACCGTATTCCATGCACTCCTGTGTGTGCATGTATAATTCTATGCAATTTGATCACATAGAATGTGTAAATGTCACCAAAATCCATATCCAGAACTGCTTCATCACCACAAGAGGCCCTCTTTCTATCCCCTTTAGCAATACCCACCATCCCCTGGCAACTACTAATTTGTTTTCTACCTCTATAATATTGTCATCTCAAGAATGTTATTTAATGGAATCATACAACATGCAATCTTTTGAGATTAGCTCTTTTTTTTTCTTCTTAGCACAATTTCTTCAAGGTCCATCCAAGTTTCTGCGTGTGTCAATAGTTCACTCCTTTTCCTTGCTGAGTAGTATGCTATGATGTGTATGGGCTACAGTTTGTTTAAACATTTACCTATTGAGGGATATATGAGTTATTTCCAAGTTTTTACTATTTCGAATGAAGCTGCTGTGATTGTTCCTTTGCAGGTTTTTGCGTGAGCATAAAATTTCATTTCTCCATCCTAGCTTTTAATATTGATAAAAGGGAAAGTTTTATCTCTATCTGTCTTACTTCTACTTCTCTGTTGGTTTCAAACTTGTCATGGGAAGAAAACAGTGTAATTTATTGAATCTCAAAACATTTACAATCATGAATACAAATTGCCTAAAATATCCTGATCCCTTATTATAAATTCCGGCTTCTCCCAGCTGCTTTAAAAAAAAAAAAAAAGATAAAAATCGCTTTCATTTTTTCAAAGGCCACATCTGAACTCCCCTAAATAGTGTAACTCATGTTGTCCTTTTTCCTGCTGAACTACTGATCACTTGGAAGGGGAGGTTTTAGGACCTTAGCAAGCACTGCTCCTCCTTCCACAGTTCTCACCAGGTCAAGATCAGTAAGACCTCTTGAAACAAACAGCCAGCTTGAAACACCAGGATTCGGATGCATTTGTGGAGATACAGCTCCACTATCTCTGCAAAAATCTCCCTCAGTCACTTTAATCTCCTTCAGGCTTTAGTTAGCATTGCGATCTTGGGAGTCAACAGCCAAGAGGCAGCACCAAGAAAGAGTGGCACACAGGTTCTGTGTTCAGCCCTCCTAAAGCGGCACACTCTGATCCTCTGGCTGGCTGCAGATGCTTCATATTCAGCTTCACCTGTTAGTCTCATCGGTGATTCTGCTTTATTAACCTTTCCCTAGCTTCCCTGTATCTCCAGCCTTTCTCTCTCTACTTGATCTTTGCTCTAAGCCTTTGTTATCCAAAGTGAGGTGCAGGGAGCAGTGTCATCAGTGTCACTTGAGAGCTTGCTGAAAATGTTTAATCTGGCCTGGCGCGGTGGCTCACACCTGTAATCCCAGCACTTTGGGAGGCTAAGGTGGGTGGATCATTTGAGGTCAGGAGCTTGAGACCAGCCTGGCCAACATGGTGAAACCCCATCTCTCCTAAAAATACGAAAATTAGCCTGACATGGTGGCCGGCCCCTGTGGTCCCAGCTACTTGAGAGGCTGAGGGAAGAGAATCACTTGAACCCAGGAGGCGGAGGTTGCAGTGAGCCGAGATTGCGCCACTGCACAGTAACCTGGGCGACAAGCGAGACTCTGTCTCAATAAATAAATAAATAAATAAATAAATAAATAAATAATAAAGGAAGTGTCTAATCTGCCAGGTGTGATGGCTGGCTCATGCCTGCAATCCCAGTGACTTGGGAGGCTGAGCGGGGAGAGTCGCTTGAGGCCAGTGAGCTGTGATTGCATCACTGGGCTCCAGTCTGGGCAACAGAACTAGACTCCAACTCTTAAAAAAGAAAAAGAAAGAAAAAAGAAAAAAAAAAAAATCTAATCTCAAGCCCTATCTCTGACCTTCTAAATCAGAGTCTACATTTTACCAAGAACTTTCAGGTGATTCATATGCATTAAAGTCTAAGAAGCTGCTCAGTTTACAGCATGTTCAATCTCTACCATTTTAATATACGTGCTACCAAAGTTTGCCCCACTAAAAAAACCAAAAAACAAAAAACAAGCAAACAAACAAACAAAAAAACATACAAAAGCCCACCCTCTCATCCCTTTCTATTTACTGGCATCTCAATTCTCTTCCCTTTGTGATTCTTGAAAAGTGATTGTTGACTTCCACTCAAAGCAACGCAGGAAGTTCATAATTTGATGTAGTCTCTCAACTCAAAACATAATGATAAATAAAACATTAAATGTAAAGTTAAAACTATTACTAGGGTTCAGAACAGAATAAAATTATCCATGGATCAGAAAGAACAGAAACATTAAGCGGTGAGAGCAGGGCTGAACTGAAGCCACAGTTCTGCTCTGTTCCGGGTTCTAGAAGTAGGTAGCAACAGCACGGAGTTTGACTTCTGAGAGGGATAGTGGGGGTGCAAGGGGCTTGATGCAGGGCAGTGTCAGTCTTGCTGCTTGAAGCAATGTAGGAGACACCTCATGAAATGTCATTACAGTGTCTAAGTCTGACTCTGAACCTGGGGTCTAGGTGGTAGCAACATAGAAAGACAAAGAGGCAACATAAGAGAGAATCATAAACACACCTCTCACTCAGAATGATTCTGCAGACCCAAACTATAAAAGAATAAAGAACTAAAATCAAGTTGATCCAGAATTCACGTCAGATGAAATTAAAATAAAAAGATACAGGCCAGACATGGTGGCTCATGCCTATAATCCCAGCACTTTGGAGGCCAAGACGGGCAGATGGTTGGAGCCTAAGAGTTCGAGACCAGTCTGGGCAACATGGAGAAACCCCATCTCTACAAAAAAACACAAAAATTAGCTGGGCATGGGGGCGTGCGCCTGTGGACCCAGCTATAAGGGAGGCAAATCACCTAAGCCTGGGAAGTTGAGGCTGCAGTGAACTGTGATCGTGCCACTGCACTCCAGCCTGGGCAACTGGAGAAAGACCCTGTCTCTCTCTCTTTTTTTTTTTTCTCTCTCTCTCTCTCTCACACACACACACACACACACAATACAAAAGCATAACATCTATTAAAACAAAAATAGAAATTATGAAACTAAAACAAGTGAAAATGAAACAAAAATAGGTGGATATAAAAAGACCATGAGATACTGGAAGTGAAAAACATAGAAAAAGAAATTGTTAAAGAACACCTCAACAAAAGAAATTAAACTGCAGATTATACATAGTTTAAGAGGCAACTACTTAATTGGAGAAAAGGAGGACACAACAACCCTATTCATTTTATGAGGCTAATATGACCTTATCACCAAAATGGAAAAGACCATTATAGGACACTCATTAAAAAATTAGAATAAACTATTGTAAGCAGACAGGGAGGGTTTGCAGGGACTATAGGAATTTAATCAACTCAAGCAATCAGCCTGTTTTACAGCCTCCTGCTGTGCACCTGGTTTTTCCTAAACCCTGTGTGGAATGCAGCCACCTAGTGTGATGGAACCAGCTCCTGACAGATGCCAGCAACTTACAGATGAACCCCAGTGAACTTTTCCTAATTACCATGCTGAAATCTCCACCCTGGGAGGAGCTATATTCCCATTACCATAACATGCCACCTTTGGGCTGCTATTAAGACTCACTGCTTCTGCACCACTGCGATTCCTCCTCTACATGTGAAGATACACACTCTCCCCTCTCCATCATCCCATAAAACCCTCCTGTCACTCTCCCTGGAGGGGACACTTGCTTTAGAGAATACTGCAATAAAATGCCTCTTGATCAAAACCTGCATTCTCATGGAGAATTGTTTGTTACTTGGCAGGCAAATGAATCCCGGTTTTTTGTGGGGACGCGGGGGCAACAATATCTTAAAAAGAGTGATACAAAATAAATTTGAAAGTATTTTAAAAAATACATCACAACCAAGTAGAGTTATCTCTGAAATGCAAGGATGTTTGTATATGTTTAAAAATGTAGGCCAGGCACAGTGGCTCACGCCTGTAATCTCAGCACTTTGGGAGGCTGAGGCCAGCAGATCACGAGGTCAGGAAATTGAGACAATCCTGGCTAACACAGAGAAAAACCATCTCTACTAAAAATACAAAAAATTATCTGGGTGTGGTGGTGTGCGCCTGTAGTCCCAGCTACTCGGGAGGCTGAGGCAGGAGAATGGCGTGAACCCAGGAAGCAGAGGTTGCAGTGAGCCAAGATCGCGCCACTGCACTCCAGCCTGGGTGACAGAGCGAGACTTCGTCTCAAAGAAAAAAAAAAAGTATTAATGTAATGCACATACTTTGGAGATTGAAGGGACAATTATAATCTCAGATGCAAAAAAAGTTAAAATGTATTTAGCATATATTGCTTGATTTGAGAAAAATTCTCAGTACTTCCAGAATAAGTTGTATCTATCAAAACAATAACTGGATAAGTGGCCCTTATGGTGAAACTTCAGAGGCACACCCATAAATGTCAAGGGCAGGGCAGGCATAAGCATTGTCACTTCTTCAGCTTAATAATGTGACAAAGGTCTTAGACAATGCAAAGAAAGAAACAAAACAAACCAAAGAAATAAGCATAGCATTTGGTAGTGAAGATTTGAATAGAACAAAGATTTTATTTTGTTCCAGATGATACAATGTTCTACATATAAAATCTGATAGATTTTATATGCCATTCAACTGTTAAGAGAGTTCAACTGTTGAGAGAGTTCTGCAAGTTTCTATGTTACAAGATCAACCTACAGAAACTGTTTGGATTAAAAAAATTTTCAATTTTTTCGAACAGAGTCTCCTTCTGTCACCTAGTCTGGAATACAATGGCACGAACACTGCTCTCTGCGGCCTCGAACTCCAAGGCTCAAGCAAGCCTCCTGCCTCAGTTTCCAGAGTAGCTGGGACTACAGGCACATGCCACCATGACTGGCTAATTTCTAAAGAGTTTCTGTAGAGACAGGGTCTACCTATGTTGGCCAAACTGGTCTTGAACTCCTGACTGTATTATAGCGATACTAGAATACTACATAGTAATTAAAATGAGAGCACTAGTGACATATATCTCAATAATTACATTTCAAAAATGTGATGCTGAATTAATAACAAATTGACCAATGATATACACATTAGGACACCACTTATATAAAATTTGAAAATATTCAAAACAATATTATATATTATTATGCACATATGTAGTTTCATAATCATGCACAAAACGGTCAATATCAAACTCTCAAGATGGTGGCTGCACAGGAGTAAGGAGAAAGGAGAACGGGATAAAACAAGGGCATGTAGCAAGTTTCAGCTGCATCTGTAGTGTTTGGTTGTCTTTAAAACATCTGAAACAAATCTAGCAAAATGTTAAGTTTTGAAAAAGCCGGTAAGTAGGTACTTCTTAAGTTCTCTTCTATACTTTTCTTATGTTTAAAATATTTCATGGAAAATTTTATGGAGGAATCTGCTATGTTTATTTCTGTCTCTAGGTTCCTTGCTCATGGCTCTTTTATCTGCTACCCTCGTGCAATCTGGTTTCCTCTCCTAATTCTCTTCAGGTCGCCTGTGGCTTCTGAGTTGCTGTTAGCCCATGGGTGCATTTCTGCTACGGTTTCACTTGGCCTATCTGATGTTTGATACTGATGTCATTCCCTTTTCCTTTCCTCCTGATAGTTACCCCTCTTCCTTCCCTCAGTTTTTGGGTTTCTTCCTAAGTTTGGCTATTTCTTGTCAATGCCCTTTGCAGACGTCTGTTCTTCTCTTTGCCACTGAAATGATCCATTTTGTACTCCTGACCTCAAGAACATAAATAACATTTGTTTTGTTGATGGTAGTAGCCAGTAAGTATATGGCAACTTGTCACCAGCAACAAGGGGAAGTCATATTTCCACCTAAATTGTTTCTTCTCCATTGCAACCTTATCGAAGTCATTCCAGATTCCCTTTCTCCATTTACATCCAAGGAAGGGCTAAGTCCCATTGATGCCACTTCTTTCTGGCTCTCCTCACAACCTCCTGCCTGCCTCACTGAAATAACCTTCCAGAACTCTGTAACGCCTTTTCTTTGTTCCTTTTCAATTCTCACCATCACACCCATTCTTCCCCAGTCTGCCAGAGCAATCTTTGGGAAATGTGTATCTGATCCCAGGATGTTTTAATTAAAATCCATTCATGCTTCTTCATTGCTTTTAGGATAAACTTCAAATTATTTAGGGGAGCACACAAAGTCATTGCCGAGATTTCTCGACTCTCGTCTCCGACCACATCTGCAACCACTTTCCTGCTCCAGTCAACACTGCAGCTTACGTAAGCAAATGTTCTTAGTGAGGAGTTTGCATGACAGTTATCTATCACAACTTTTAAAACTATACAAGCATTGGCCCTGTTTTAGGGGATTCTTAGTAGGTTTGGGAACGCTGAGGATGAATGAAGAAAGTTCTTAAGCCATTCTAATTAATGACTGTTGCCTGAGTGCATTTAGCTGTTTCATGGCACCATGCTTCCCTTCAAGCTGTGCCATCTGCCCGGCATCTCTCCCCACCGCTTTTGATCTCAGCACACCCTTGAAGCACATTTCTCCCTCCATATAGCCTTCTGATCTGATTAGGTGCTCTTCTAAGTGCTCCCTTGGACATCTAAGCACGCTTTCTGATTTGCCTTTGGTCTCCTTGCCACATCATTCTCATCCATCCCTTCTCAGCTTCTTGAAGGCAGGAATCAGGCAATTCTTAGCACCTCACACAGTACCCGGCATACAGTGATTGCTCCTACCCTCTGTCTGAAGCACTCCCACATAGACTCAGCATTGGGATTTCCAGTTCTGGTCCTTTCTGTCCTGTTTGGACCCACTGTCACCCATTCCCAGGTATGTCTTCTGATTCTTCTCATCACACTGTAAATTAGCCCAAACCTGAAGTTCAGAGAAGGCCAAAGAATTTAGTCAGATTAAATAGGTCAGAATGACTCTGTTCTTGTTATTTTCCATCAACCAGCCAGTCATTGCCAGTAAGCTGGGTTGACCTTTTGGGGTTGGGGCACTGTGGTGGACATATTCCAAATAGCTTTAGTGGTTGGTCCTCTTCCTGGCTTCTAAAAGATGATCTATGAATTTGACAGCAGGACTGAGAATTTTTCTGTCTAGGGCAGGATGAATAGAAGGAAAAGCTTAAGAGAGGGGCTAATCCATAGTCTTTTAAGCAAATATTTTTTTCCTCACATCTTCTTTGCACGAATCTGCAAGCCATTGATCTGTTATGTTCTCCCTTCCACAGATATGTTACTCAGGCTGTAAAATTAAAACACACATAAATTACTTAACAGTTTTATGATATTGAGTTAATTAGACAAAACTCTCATGAAAACATTTGGCGAATAACACAGAATTCTTTCTGCTATAATTTATTGAATGTGTGAAACACAGGTTTCCAATCAGCCTTCAGTCTGGACAGAGATAGAACACTCCAAGGCCAACTGATTTTGAAATCCAGACCGTGGGGTCAATCTGACCATGCTTATAAACAATCCTGCAATTAAAAACAAAAAACAAACAAACAAACAAAAACAGTAAAGCGTGAACACAGGACTTAGGTCTAGCCAATCAGTATATTCTATCCTCCTAAACGTTGTGTATAAATCAAGGTTAGACATGATCCAAACCAACCAATAATATCCAACCCCAGAAGTTGAATTGGCATCATAGGGAAAGAAAATCTCTTTTACCTCTGACAACACTAACTGTAAGGATAACTTATGTTACAGCTGCTCTGAACCCCAATAGAGAAAATTATTTCAAGAATAAAGTTACTAAATGTGTAAGATTATATATGGATACACATATAGTAATATATAATTCTTCTGTATATAATAATTTTTCTGTATCAGAAAAAGAGAGAAGTTGAGACAAAGAAAGAGAGAGAGAGAGACTTGTCATATCTTTTGAGATCCCCTTATAAATCAGAGCAACCCCTGAACTTTACTTGAGCCAATAAATTTTCTCCTTGCCTAAACGAATTAGAGATGTTTTTTTCCCTTGCAGCTTAAAGAATACTAGCCATTGGAGAAAAAATATTAACATCCCATTTTATAGAGGGAGAAAATTTAAGGATTTATTGAAAGCCACATGGCTGGGTAATGAGATAGTTCAGCAGTGATGCCGCCAACCACCTCAAAGTCTTCATCTGCAGCACCGACTCGTGCCTGTGAGTCAGCCCTTTCCCTCAGGGGTGTGACGGGCTATATTAGGGCCTTTAATCTCAGCAAGCTACCTGCTGCCATAACATCTTATATTAATCCATTTTCATACTGCTATGAAGAAATACCTGAGACTAGGCAATTTCTAAAGAAAAAGAGGTTTAATGGACTCACAGTTCCACATGGCTGGGGATGCCTCACAGTTATGGTGGAAGGCAAAGGAAGGGCAAAGGCACATCTTACTTGGCAGCAGGCAGGAGAGTGTATGCAGAGGAACTGCCCTTTATAAAACCATCAGACCTTGTGAGACTTATTCACCATCATAAGAACAGCATGGGAAAACCCTGCCCCCTTGATTCAATCACTTCCCACCTGGTCCCTCCCAAGACATGTGGGGATTATGGAAGCTACAACTCAAAATGAGATTTGGGTGGGACACAGCCAAACCATATCACATCTCCAGGTGCAGGCAAAGCTAGATACTCTAAAGCTTCACTTTCCTGTTCTTTCAGTTTTCAGTTGTCCAGCAACAGTCTCAATATACCTCATATCTTCAAACTCCTTAATCAACTTTATTATTCATCACCATATGATTAAGTATCTGATGATCCCCTTTTTAAACAACCCCATAAATCTGACTATTTGACTATCTTCCAAATCCTTCTACGATCCTCCCAGAACTTCTGCCCTGCTTCCTTACCTCTCTTTCTTTCATCGACTAATTTAATAGGGCTTTTTGTCTCTAACAATCCCCAGCAATTGCTGTCACTTATTTAGGTCACCTACATTTTGCAAAGCCAACTCTCCATCGTCATACTCTCTGAATTCTCGATGGCAATTGACACGAATGGCCACTGTTTCCTTCCTGAAGCTTTTTTTTTGGCAACTTGCACTTAAAGTTTTCTTCTGTATTTCATGGGCTTGTTACTCTCAATCACTTTGTCAGCTCCTCTTCTTCCTCCAAGCCTCCAAATGCTGGAATGCCTCCAGGGTATTGTCTTCAGACTTTTTTCCTCACTATCAGCAATTTATTTCCATGTGGTCCCAGGTTGTCCTATCACTCCACATTTATGTCTCCAGCCTGGTTCTCTCGCCTGAGCTTCAGATGCCTATTCAACATCTCAACTAGGATATCTACCCATCTCATTGTCCCTTCCGTTTGGAATAAATTCCCTTCAAACAGAGGCATGATTGTCTCCTTCTTATCAGTTAAATCTCAACATAAATGCCATTTCCTCAGTAAGGCTTTCTCTGACCATCCTAATTAAGTTATTACTCCTTCATAGCCCCTGGCAATCATTCTCCATTACATCATCATATACACACATATATATATACACACACACAATATACTATATATATTTTACTGTTATACTCTCTCTATATACTATATATATAAAATACTATATATATATTTTTGAGGTACAGTCTCAGTCTGTTGCCCAGGCTTGAGTGCAGTGGCACAATCATAGCTCACTGCAGCCTTGAACTCCTAGGCTAAAGTGATCCTCTCACCTCAGCCTCCCAAGTAGCTGGGACTATAAGTGTGTGCCACCATATCCAGATAATTTTTAAAATTTTTATTTTTTGTAGAGATGGGGTCTCACTGTGTTTCACAGGCTGGTCTTAAACTCCTGGCCACAAGCAATCCTCCCATTATAGCCTTCCAAAGGGCTGGCTGGGATTATACACATGAGCCACCATGCCTGGCCATTTATGCAATTTTTTAAAAATTTGCCTTCATTTTTATCTTATGCTGGAATATATATGATTTATTAACTTGTTTACATGTTTTGTATATTTCCTCCTTGTGTCAGCTAGCTATTGCTGTATAACGAGTTACCCCAGTGCTCAATGGCTTACAACAGTATACATTTCTTATAATATATTGCTTCTTATTCATAAGTCTATGGTTTATCAGAGTATTTCTTCTGGTTGTGGCTGAGCTCACTCATCTGTCAGCTTCAGGTTTTCTGGATCTCCTCTGGGGTACTTTGCCTCTCCCCTGTGTCTTCTGTCATCCTCCAGTAGGCTGCCATGGGCTTTTTAAAATGACAGTGACAGAATCTGAGAGATGGCACAGAAGCGTGTAAGGCCTTTTGAAGGTTAGACTCAGAACTGTCCTACTGTCACTACTACCTCCGCCACAGCCTAATAGCTAAGACAAATCCCAAGACCAAACTCAGAGTCAGTGTGGAAGAGCACTACCAAAGAGCACAGGTGAAAGGAATGTAAAAAAGTGAAGCCACAATCAAACAGACCCCTTATGAGGACTTAAGCTCTTTGAGAACAAGTGCCTTATCTTCTTGCTTGTATCCTTAGCACTTAAAATAGTGCCGGGAAGTGAGAGAGAGAGAGAGAGGGAGAGAAAGAGAGAGATATATTGATTCTGACTGATTAGAAGCTTGGACTCCTTGCTTGGAGTCAAATTCTCTCTTGCCCTTCTGCATTGCCTGTGAACTTTTTGCCTGTGTATTTTATACTATGTATATAACACATTCAATGGATGTAGTTCCTTTTTAAAAGAGAAGATATGAGCCGAAAGAAACTGATGGAGGTTTATAGGACTTCCCCCAGGAAAGGCTGACACCTAACTATAGGGAGGATTACTTGGGGAATGGAGAGTGGGAGGGTTTGGAGAGGATGAGGAAAATAAGGCATTGCTATAATGTAAGCTCCATAAAGACAAGGATGGTGTCTCCATAATTCATGGCTATGCCAAATGCCAAGCTCAGTGCCCTGCACATTAGGTGGCCAATAAATTAATGTTAATTAAATGAGTAAATGAGCAACATGTCTGTTCGTGTTCAGGAAGCCAAAGTAAGTTATGGGATGTAATACACATACCTCTGGAGAATGACTATGGGAAGGAAGACCTGAAGTGGAAATACAGAAGTTCTGAACTCAGACCAGACATATGGAGAGGGAGACTTTATTTCCTTGAGATGTCTTAGAGTAGAACAAGGGATTTCAGAGGCATAGGAGAAAGGACAAAGGAGAGGAAGACATTTGAAACTTAGGGTGAGACTTGACAGAAGATGCGGGGGTAGGGAGTTGATCATCAAGGAAGAAGGAATGCTTGTGCTGGGGTCTTAGGGAGAAGGCAAAAGAATAAGTCAGCAAAGTTTGGCTCAGATCCATGCCATTCCATCAGGAACCATCAGTATGAGCCTCTCTTGTCCTCTCCCCGAACTTTTTCAAATGTCTTCATGTCCTAGACTAGCCTGAAACACTCTGAAATGAATTTGACATACCCTAACTTAAGACCTGTGCATACAAATGCAAGTTCCAGGCTGGGTTTGGTGCTTGGGGCCACCCAGATTTGGGGTGGGGCCAGGGGTATTTTGAATGTCTTCCTTGTTCAAGTTTACCATATGTAATTAATCAGGTTGGTGTTGTGGCCTCGATGCCATCCCCCAAATTTCCTGAGTAAGGCCAAAGCCTCTGCTGGTGATTTTAAAGCTCCAAGAGGCCCTGGGTGGCACTGGGCTGGGGCCCATGAAGGTGAAGTCAAGTTAGCTTGGAACTGAGAATTATTATTCCCAGCTCCTGCCTCTTTCATATTAAGCAACTAATATTTGTGCCATCCTCGGAGGACACAGGGAATCACGCACATCGATGCACATGGGCACCAGATGACTTGGACACAGAGCTGTCTTGGCTGGTTTTAACTTCCCTTTAAAACTCCAGTGAAAGCAAGCATATAATTGTTCAGAACTTTTGCCACATTCTATATGAATTTAACAGAGAAGACCCTCACTTTTCTTTACCACAGCATTAGACTTCCTTTCGTAGCTAGAGATTTTAAAAATTGGAAGGAAATAAAAAGAACATCATATTGACTCTCTTTAGCCTCAGTTTCTACATCTGTAAAGACAGGGATGGTTATACCCATTCTGCAGATATGCTCTACTAGAAATCATAAATACAGTGATTTCTAGTCACACAATAGGCATTCAACAAATGGTGGATACTTTTGCTATTGTCATCATCATTATCATCTTTATCATCATCATCATCATCATCATCATCATCATCTACACAGAGAAATTAGACTCAGAAACTGGGTGACTTGTTAAATATGGTGGAGTTATAAAAACTTGTAACAGATAGCCGCATGGATCACTTGGGTTGCTTCCCTACTAAAGCCTATCCTTTGTAACAACAATATCTCACACTTTGTATTGCTTGCCATTTCCCTGAGCATTTTCAATCTCCTTTGGTGCATCAGTCAGAAAAGCCTGTATTATGTTGCAGTAACAGGCAATCTCAAAAATCTTTATAACGGAAATTAACAAATGTCCCTTTTTCATTCCTGTTACATGTCCATTATAAGTTGGCAGAGCTCTGCGATCATCAGATTTACTCAGGAATCCAGGATGATGGAGCCAGCACTATCTTGATTGTTGGATAATGTGCCAGAGGGAAAGAGAGCTCTGGGAGGTCTAGAACTGACAATTCAATGCTCTGGTTTGGATGTGGCCCCTGTTAGTTCTGCTCACAACTCCTTGGTTACAACTAATCACATGACCCTACTCATCATAAACGGACAGGTGGTGCAAACTCACCATATGCCTGGAAAGCAGAAAGCTAGAAATTATTGAGCATTGATGATAGGTATATTATGCTATCACAACTACTCTTTGAGGTAGGGAGAACAAATGTCATTTTTCAGTTATTCTGAAAAAGGAAAATTAGACCCAGAAAGGAAGTCAATTACATGGATGGAAGGGAAGTAAGGGTATTTTTGCTGATGAGAAATAAGGTCCCATATCCTTCAAAAGTGCTATAGAAGTTTTGGCATCTCCTTATTTCCCACACACTTCCCATTATTTCTGCTACAAACTACTACCCTGCTCAACCAACTTGTTACCCTCCATTTGCTTACACATTTAACCAAGCATTTACAAACATTTTTTTTTTCTTGTGGAAATGTATAAATGCAAAGAAACGTAGAGTTGTAAGGAATACTAGAAACGAGTTTTTTGATTATCTGTTGCTTTATAGTCAACTTTCCCAAAGCTTAGTCATTCAAAGGAACCATTTTTTTTTATTCAAAGATGTAGGCCATGGATTCAAGATAGATTTGAATCGATGGTTCAACTCCAATCCACATAACAACAGTTGTGGCAGTGCCTAAAGAAGCCACTTCCAAAATGGCTTCCTCAGTCATGTGTCTGGTGCCTTGGGGACCCTTGGCTTTTCTCTTTCTTCCTGTAATGCTTCTTATCCTCCAAGACCCCTCAGTGGAGTCTGAGCTTCTCGCAGCAAGGTGGCCTCTGAGCAGCTGGACTTTTTACATGAAAGCTCAGGGTTCCAAGGATGAGTCTTTCAATGACCCAGCTTCAGAAGTTCAACAATGTCATTTCTACTGCATTCAGTTGATCAAGCAAGTCAGTAAGGGAGCCCAGATTCAAAGGAAGGATATTAGACACTTTATCCTTATGGAAGACAGCCCAAAGATAGAGAGTTGCTGAATGTTTTGCCAAAGTTGTGTTGTTCTGTAGGCAAAATGCCACATACCAAAAGGTTTAGAAATGCTGAATGTTTTGCCAAAGTTTAACAGGTCTCTGTATTCCCCATCTGATTTCCTGCCATTGACCCAATCTCCCCTTTCTCTCTTACAAACTATAGACTTCTTCTGGGCCTGAGGTTTTTTTGTCATAAAAATATAAAACTGAAAAGGTGATCCCTGAGGTTACTTCATCTCTAACATATATTTAGCGATTCCTATAATATCCATCTCTCCTTCAAATTTTGTTTAAAATTCTTCTGTAGAAGATCTTCTGATGAATAAAATCTGGATTTAATCACACACTCTCCATTAGTGAATTTCCTTAGCACACATGTGGGTAACTCTTGCACTAAAATCAAGTTCTGTACTTGCTTTAATGTGTCACAAGCCCCGATTGCCAGCAACTTCATCTGACATTGATATCTTCCTTCCAAGAATTCCTATTATATTTTTAGTTGAAACCACAGAATTTGGCATTTGAGAACATGGTGTCTTGCATTGCTTTTAAATTGTTTCATGTGTACATACAAGTTATGTCTTGCCAACTGGACTTTTAAACTCTTCACAGTCACTCTCCATGCTTTATACTTTTAAGAATTTATCACAGTAATGGGTGAAAGAAGGGTGTAATAACTGCTCATTGATGATGTTTGTGTTTCCCTTTACGCTCTTAAACATTAGTTTGCTTGTCATTTCCTTTTTGGTTAGTTTATCAAGAGCAGAAGCCTTCTTTATTTCATTGGTATCTCTCTAGATAATTAGACACTCAGTGGTGCAGCATTCATGACATACATTTTATACATTTTCCAGGATAGCTTCTTCCATCTGATTTCCAAGGGTCATACCTACACCAAGAAACTTTCGCTGAAATCCTGATTGTCTACTTGTAAATGCCTCAGCGTTTTCTTATAAAACAAAAATGTCATTATCAAACCAAGAATTGGAATATTGATGTAATAACAGCATTTAATATAGTTCATAGTCAAACATTCATTTTTGGCAATAATTTTTAATATGGTTTTATTTTTGATCCAATCTAGAATCACACTTTACATTTAGTTGTCATGGTTCTTTAAACTCCTTTAATCTTCATGAAATCAAGACATTTGAAGATTCCAGGACCCCCTTGTTTTTTGGTAGGATATCTCCCAGCATTTATAATTAGATACAGGTCAAGCAATTTGGGCAGGTGAACTACATGAGGGTTGTTGTGTAACTCCCGCTACCTCCTTTAAGGAGGCACCTCATCTCAGTTTGTCCCTTATCAGTGATACTAAATTTGAATACTTGATTATGGTGGTATTTACCTGATTTTTCCATTTAAAAGGCACTTCCTCCTCTTTAGAAATAATAATTCAACTCTGGGGTGATATTTTGAAATTATTTGTATAACCCATTCTCCTACAGCTTTTCATCTGATGTCTTCATCCACCAATGATCCCTGGCAGACTTAATTATTCCATTGACCGCATTGCATTTTTAGCTGCTATTTCAATCCCGTTTATAGCATCATTATAAATCTGTAACTCCTTTCTTTATTCAAGATACTACAACATTTTACCACAATCACCATTTTATGCTCAGTTTTTTCCACATTTAGTCAATGAGAGCTTATTCAAGCTGGATCTTGACCATTTTTGACCTGTCCTATCCGATTTTGAGACAATCTTTGATTTATAACATCAGATTTCTGGGGTGACCTTGTACTTTTCCTACCCCTGACCTATTATCTGCCATTTTCTCACTGATACATTATCCTTTTAATAAAGAATGGTAATTAGAAACCAAGATCTGAATTTTAAGTGTCTCACTGCTACTGAAGTCCATTGCCTGCAGGTAATTTTGGTAAGCAGAACTTGTGTGTGTGTGTGTGTGTGTCTGTGAGTGTGTGTATTTAAATTACCTCCAATATAAAAAAAATTCCACAGGGTTTAAAAATTATTTTTATTTATTTTATATTGTCTCTCCCTTCTCCCAGAGGCAGAAGCTCTGTTCCCAAACATGTCAGTATATATGCTTATCTATTCTACTTAGAATACACAGAACATAGTTTTGAAATCTTCTTTTGATATCATTACCAACAATCAAATTATTAAATAAGGTTCAGTATTTTTATATTTCTTTGAAAATCTTCTTGTCATTAGCATACATTCCACTAAGGTTTATGATCAAGTTACTATGTTCAAAAGTATAGGAATTAATTTATCTTTTCCTGTGTGCTTGTATACATAGCACACAGTAGTAGTGAGAAGCCTAAACTCAGATCTTGGTTTCTGATTACCATTGTTTACACCAATTTGATGTACAGTTAAGTATATCTGTTTCTGCTTGTGTGCAATTGTAGGGATGGCTTTTCACATCTTTGAAATTTTAATTTTATTTTGAATCTATTAAATATGTACAGGGTTAAAGAGTTCAAATGCATGAACTCTATATTAAAAGATATAATCAGTGGCTTCACTTGTATACCCAAAACTTCCACCCCATTTCTAACCACTTTCTTGTTAACTATTTTGATTAGTTTGCACTTTGTTTTTCCTGTGTCTTTTTTTGCAAACTTTAATGTATACATGTATAATTTCTCCTCCTTTCTTACACAAAAGCACACCATGCAGTCCTTTGTAACTTACTTTTCCACCTATCAATATATTCTAGAAATAGTTCCAAATCAGTTAATGGAGATCTTCTTCATTAATATTATTATTATGATTATTTTTGGAGACAGAGTCTGCTTCCTCACCCAGGCTGGAGTGCAGTGACATGATCTTGGCTCACTGCAACCTCTGCCTCCTGGTTTCAAGTGATTCTTGTGCCTCAACCTCCCAAGTATCTGAGACAGGCACATGCCACCATGCCCAGCAAATTATTTTTTGTATTTTTGGTAGAGATGGGTTTTCACTATGTCGCTCGAACTACTGACCTCAGGTGATCTGTCACCCTTGGCCTCCCAAAGTATTGGGATTACAGGCATGAGTCAATGCACCCAGTCCTTCCTCATTAATTTTAATAATGCAGAGAATTTCATGGTTGTTCTATAGTTTATTCACGGTTGTTCCATAGTTCACAATTGTTCCATAGTTTATTCATAGGTTGAGATTTCTTTCCTCACACTACCATTCTGGTTTTTCAGATTTAATCTTCCATGACGGTTAAAAAAAAAAGAGTTAATTCCTGGTTTTGTCTGTCATAAAAATAACTTTAATAATAGAAAGTATAGTGGGAAAAAAGGGGGATTTTTCTCTATGTTGTAGCTTCAACCCAAATCACATTGAAACACATTTCTCAGCTTCAAGGTCACTTTCTGACAGTAGGGTACATACAATCAATCCAGGGGTATGGCTGGTAGAGTTGACTATTCTGAGAACAAATGGGTCAGCAAACGCAATTTTAGAGTAAGGCTCAGACATGATGTAAAAGATGTGCCAGAGATGTGCTATCTGCTCTTATTGATGCACAAGATATACAAGGCCTTGGCTTATATGGCTGGTTTCCAACATTCCAATAATATTAAGTGATTATATGAGTTGTATTGTTGAAAAAAACCCAATTCTTGTTTCATAAAATGTATATTACAGAACAAATAGAGTTTTTAAAACTCAACTTTATTTGCAGTCATTTTAAGTGCAAATATGACGGGTTTTGACAAGTATGCAAACCCATGTAACCTTCATCTTGATTTATATATATTGCATTTCCATAACTATAAAATGTTCTTTATGCTTCTTGTAGTCAACCCCACTCTCTCACCCAGGCTCCAGGTGTCCACTGCTCTGCTTTCTGTCACTATAGATTAGATGTGTCATTTTTAGAATTTTATATCATTGGAATCATATAGCATGTGTTCTTTTTGTCTGACTTCTTTCACTCAGTAACAAGTTTTTGAGTTTGCTCCTATTTATTTTGAGTAGAATTCTATTATGTAGCTATATCTTAGTAGTTTGTGTCTATCCAACTTTTGATGGATTTGGACTGTTTCTAGTTTGGGGCAATTATAAATAAAACTGCTATAAGCATCCTTAAACAAGTCTTACTATGACGTGTGTTTTCATTTCTCTTGGGTAAATACCTAAGTGTGAATTGATAAGTTGTAAAATAAGCATATGTTTAACTTTTTAAGAAACTGCCAAACTGTTTTACATTTTCACCTGAAATGCATGAAAGCTCCTAGTAATTCACATCCTTGCCATCACGTAGTATTGTCAGTCTTCTAAAATTTAGCTATTTTATTGGGTATGTAGTAGTAGCTACTTGCATTTTTAATTTGTGATGACTAATTATGTTGAGCATCTGTTCTGTACTTATTGACCATTTAAAAATTTTCTTCTGGCAGTGATTGTTGAAATCTTTTGTCTGTTAAAACATTTTTAAAAATATTTTTACTGAGTGGTAAAAGGTGTTTCTTTTCCTTTCTATTCTAGAAGTCGTTTGCTAAATATATGTAGGGCAAGTATATTTTTCCATCTTTGGCTTGCCCTTTTATTATCTTACAGGTGAATTTTGATGAGTAGAAGTTTTTTGAAGAAGTCTACCATTAATTTTTTTTCTCCTAGTTATTTTCTCTCTCTCTCTCACTCTGTGAGTGTGTGTGTCCTAAGAAATTTTTTTGCCTACTTTAGTTTGGAAAATTTTCTTCTATGTGTTTATCTAAAAGTTTTATAATTTTATTAGGCTTATAATTCATTTTGAGTTAAATTGTGTGCATGATATGAGGTAATGTTTAAGGTTCTTCTAATATATACATATGAAAATCCAATTGTTTTAGACATCATTTTACCATGTAATCTAGGTTAACATCACCAGTAGTAAATCATGTTGGCATTAGGTATTACTGATATGATGCGATAAAAATGGCCCATCATCTTTGTGACATTCTTCTCTGAAATCCATAGCTCTATCTACTTAAGAGAAAACATTAGAAAAATCAAATTAAGGGATATTATTCCAAACACCTGAAAATTATTACTTAAAAGATCATGAAAAACAAAAATGTAGAAACTTTCATGGATTGGAGATGACAAAGGAGACATGACTACTAAATGCAATGTGGTATTCTTGATTGGATTCTGGAACAGAAAAAGGACATTAGTGGAAATATTGGTGAAATCCAAGTGAAGCCTACACTTTAGTTAATAGTATTGTAGTACTATTGTAGTTAATAGTGTTGTACTACAACATGGATACAATTACTATTGTATCTATGTTGATTCATTTAGTTGTGATACATGTGTTTTAGTCATGTAAGATATTCACATTAGGAGCAGCTAGGTGAAGCACATATGATAATTCTTTCTCAAATCTTGCCACTTTTCTGCAAATCTAAAGTTATTTTAAAACTAAAAATTTTTTTAAATGATGTCTTCTGATCCATTAACATGTGTCCACATCCAAATCTCATGTTAAATTGGAAGAGGGGCCTGGTGAGGGGTGATTAAATCATGGGGGTGAATTTCCCCCTTGCTGTCGTAGGGATAGTAAGTTCTCGTGAGATCTGATGGTTGAAAAAGGTGTGGCACTTCCCCCTTCACGCTCTCTGTCCTGTCACCATGTGAAGAAGGTTCTTGCTTCCCCTTCACCTTCTGCCATGACTGTAAGTTTCCTGAGGCCTCCCAGTCATGCTTTCTGTTAAGCCTATGGAACTGTGAGTCAATTGAACTTCTTTTCTTCATAAATTATCCAGTCTCATGTAGTTTTTTATAGCAGTGTGAAAGTGGATTAATACACATGGTATATCTCTCTATTTAGGTCTTAGAAATTTTTTTTCAGTGCCATATTTTATAGTTTTTCATATAGTTTTACATGTTTTTTTATTAAATGTAACCCTGAACATTTTTTGTTTTGGGGATATATTGTAAGTAGTAGCTTTTAAGAATTTTATTTCCCAATTGATTATTGTTAGTATTAAATAGAAATATAAAATGTAGTTAATTCATGTATATTGATGTTGTGTCCTGCAAACTTGACAAATACACTTATTAGTGCTTGCTAGTCACTTTAAAAATGGATTTGAAGGGATTTTCTATATACACCTCATTATCCTCAGCAAATAAAAAACATTTTACTTGCTCTTCTCTAATCTGTATGCCTTTTATTTCATTTCCTTGCCTTATTGAACCAGCTAGGACTTCCAAAGCAATAATAATAGAAGGGGTCAATACCAATTTTTTTGCCTTTCTCAATCTTAGGGAAGAAACAGTGAGTCTTTCATTATTAAGTATGCTGTTAGCTCTACGTTTCTTATAGATGCTCTTTATGAGATTTAGGATATTTTCTCTTCTTCCTAGTTTGCTGAGCATTTTTACTATAAATGAGTATTAAATTTGTCACATGACTTCCCTGGATCTATTGAAGTGATCATATTATTTCTCCAACATGTTAATGTACTGAATTACATTGATTTTTTGAATGTTAAAACAACTTTGCATTCTTGGGATCAATATCACAATGCATTATCCTTGTTATACATTACTGGATTTAAAATTGCTAATGTTAATAATTTACATATGTGTGTTTGTGAGGGATATTGTTCTGAGGCTCACCTGTAATATCTGGTTTTCATATCAAGGTAGTGTTAATTTATAAAATGTGATGAGAAATTTTCCTTCTCTATTTTCTGACAAATATTAGGTAGGATTGGTATTATTACTTCTTTAATTATCAGACTGATTTCACCAGAGAAGCCATCTGGTCCTGGAATTTTCTTAGTAGGAATTTTTAAGATAATTAAATGAATTTACTTAATATATATAGGGCTATTTGATTATTAAATTTCTTTTTATATCAGATTTGGTAGTTTTTGTTTTTTAAGGAATTTGCTTATTTCATCTAAGTTGTTTAACTTAATGACATGTAGGTTTTTATAATATTCTCTTATTATTTTTGTAATATCTGTAGGGTCTGTGGTGATGACTCCCTTTTTCATTTCTGATATTGGTAATTTGTGTCTTCTCTTTCTTTCCCTATTTTTGATCCTTCCAGCTATATATTTATCAATAAACCTGATTTCAATCTTTTTTGATAAATACAAATAGGTAGAAATATAAAACACATTTAAAATGAATGATAGAGAAGTCATAGCTTATTTAAAATATTGAAATTAATTTTAATTGAATTTTATAAAATGTACTAAAGACAAAATTTATTTTTGAGAAAGGCTTGTGGTTTGTTTCATTTTTGAAAGCTTTTCTGGTTTCCAGTAAAATTAGATGACCTATAACTTAGTTTCAATATTCTTGGGTCAGTCTTGGCCTAAGAACTTTACGCCATTGTCTCCTGGCATTTGTTGGAGAAGCTTCAAGTAAGTCTGGTACTTTTCCCTTGTAAGTTATTTTCTTTTCCTATCTGAATTTGTGAAGAAATCATTCTTTATTCTTGATTTTCAATAGCTTAACTAGGATAGATTGCAGTGCTGGATTTACTTATCAGATTTTCTGATAACATGATATGTGCTCTTTGTTAAGGTAATTTTCTTATATTGTGTTTATTAATGTATCTTGCCTTCTAGTTTTTGGCTTTCATCCTTTAGAGATAACTAGTTATTTTTAATGTATGTTCATCTGTAATTTTATAATCCAATATCTCTAATCTTAACATTTTTTAATGTTATTGATAGATTTTTCTGTAATATTCAGTTTCTTGCTGTTTCTTATTTCCCGTATCTGTTATGGTATTCTTTTAATCTTCAGTTTATTTCCTTAGCTCTAAAGTCTGTCTTTTCTTCTCATTCTTCTGTTTAACATCTTGTCTTTGAGCTCTTGTTTTGTCAATTTTGTGTTCATATTAAATTGTCTTAGTTGTTACTACGCAATTTTAAATATATTTAATTATTTTTGATTTGCCTCTTCTTCTAGGTTGTGATCTTTATGCACACTTTGCATCATGTATTCTTTTTGTAGTTTTTATGCTGTTTTTCTCTGTATAACTTGCTGTTTTTCTTTATATTTCTCATACTTGTGCAGCTCTCTCCTGAGCTTCTATTAATTCTATTATTGCATGACTCACTTCTTAACTCTATTTCCCCTCCCCTCTCTCTTCTCTCTCCTTCTTCATTCTAAGACACAAGCTGAGGGTTGGGTATGTCTCACTTTTCACATTTGTGTAGCTTGGGCAAATGGCAGTGTAGAGGCAGGCATTTTAAAAAAAATACCTGAATTTCCTTTCTTCTCTGAGATAGTCTTAAAGTATCATACAGAAGTTTATTCTACCTAAATTTGTTGCTCATCCTACTCACACAAGGGAGTATTCTCAGGTTTTAAGTACTTTCTCAGTTCAACGTGAGTCCTAGAGAATTTCACTTCTCACAGGGAGAGACAGCCCCAGTCTTCCCTTTTCTTTAGTACTTTAGTTCCCTCCTCCCCCTTCCACTAGTCAGAAGTGGGGAAAGATTAGCCTATGATTCAATATCTTTATCTACAATTTTTTTAAATCAGGGAAATAACATGACTTTGGGGGTGGGAAGTGGGGGTGACATTAGGACAAACTTCCTGAATCCCTGCTCTCAAATATACTGTTTCTTTCTTAGGCCATCAGTTTTAAAGCTCAAGATATTATGTTACTCCTTGCTTGGTTGCAGTTGATAGATTTTTGTTGTTTTTTAAAATAATTTTATTTATGTCTTTAGGTATTAAAGGAGCAAAAGAATGTTCTAGTCATCATCTTAACTTGGAAATTATCCCTTCATTTTCCCCCTTGGTTATAAAATCAACTCATGCCCATAAAGGAAAATTTATAAAACAGATAAAAAGAAGAGAGAGAGAGAGAAACAAAGAAAATATTATCTCTAATTCCATAATTTTGAGATAATGAGTATTATAATTTCAACGTATTACAGCTTTTTCTGCAAAATATATTTAAAACCAAAACTTAGATTATAATGTGTTCAAAAGTTTTTTGCTTTCTTCATTTGATTTATTTTACTATACCATTTTGCTTTTCTAAAAAGTATGGTTTAAAGTCTACAGATATTTTATATATGAATTTCCCAGAATTTTGCCTATTCTTAATGTGCTACTTGATTAGGTAATCACTATTTTTCAATATTGTAAAATGATGCTGCAATGACCATCTTTATTTACAAACCTTCATCTGTTGATTTATTTCAGTGGGACACAGTCCTAAAATTGAAATCATTACATCCAAATTTTAGAATTTGAAAAATCTTCTAATGCACTTGCCAATTTCTTTGTCCAGAAAATGTTGACCTGGCCCAAACAATACTAAGTAAGAATGTCTGCCTTACCTTGCCCTCCTCACCTCAATCTTACCTTGCTATTTAAGGATTTATTTTTTGCTTGCCCTTGTGGCCTAGAACAGGGATTTGTACACAGTAGGTGTTCAGTGAATGCTTGACTGATGAGCTTTCCCTCTTAGTTTAAAATGTAATGCCTTAGTCTAAATCTTAGTGGATGGTTGAAGGCAGCTACTTATGAGGTAAAATCTGGGCAGCCTGAGAGGTGACCTCTGTACCCTGCTTCATTATTAACTTCTTTTAGAATCTTTTAGGCAGGCATATACTGTCCAAGGGGAGTGGAAAAGTGAGCCAGGAAGCTGAGAACCTGGGGCCACTTTGGAGTGGAGCCTGCTCCTACTGGTTGATGACTGTATACTGAGAAACTGAGATTCAGCCTTAGACTAGCTGTATGGATATAGACCTGACCTATCTCTTGGCTTGGCCTTGATAGAGGTATTTTTCATTAAGCTCTGATTCCTTTACTCCCTGAGAATACACCTTTAATGTGTAATGCACCAATGCATTCCAGGAAGTGCCAGCACCAATGTGGTCACTGCTGTTCTCAGAGGCCAGATCTCAGGCTACCTAAAAGGCAGTTTATTGTCGAGTTGTTGGATTTCCAGTCTAGTTTACATGCTGATAATGCCCTTTCATTAAAATACTTGTTTAATGAAACCGCATTGTAGTTGTGTGTGCAGTGCATGCAACGTAATGTGTACAGTGCATTCTAATAGCTCCTGAAGTCACACTGATGAGTGAGGCAAAGTCTCTCTTCTCATTTGGCTGAAAATACTTCTTTTCTCAAAGGTATAGCAGAAGAGTGAGTAGAACACTATGTCAGATTGTGAAAAGCAAAGCTAAAAGTGATACAGGTACATGGGGGAGAAACCACTAACCAGACACCCCTGGCAGCACAGAGCAGGGCTACCCCAGGAGAGCAATGAACACAATATTCATACTCCTTTCTCCTGCCTCCCCAAGTTTCTTAACTACTCACTGTATTAGTCTGTTCTTATGCTGCGAATAAAGACATATCTGAGATTGGGAAATTTATAAAGGAAAGAGGTTTAATTGACTCACAGTTCAGCATGGCTGAGGAGGCCTCAGGAAACTTACAACCATGGCAGAAGGGGAAGTAAACATGTCCTTCTTCATGTGATGGCAGGAAGGAAAAGTGCAGAGTGAAGTGGGGCGGAAAGCCCTTATAAAACCATCAGATACCATGAGTATTCACTTATTATCAGGAGTACAGCATGGAGATAACTGCCCCCATGATTCAATTATCTCCCACTGGGTCTCTCCTATGAGACATGGGGATTATGGGAAATACAATTCAAGATGAGATTTGGGTGAGGACACAGAGCCAAACCATATAATTCTGCCCCTGACCTCTCCCAAATCTCATATCTTCACATTTTAAAACATAATCATGCCCTTCCAACAGTCCCCCAAAGTCTTAACTGATTCCAGCATTAACTCAAAAGTCCAAGTCCAAAGTCTCATCTGAGACAAGGCAAGTCCCCTCTGCCTATGAGCCTGTAAAGTCAAAAGCAAGTTAGTTACTTCTTATATACAATGAGAGTACAGGCATTTGGTAAATACATCCATTTCAAATGGGAGAAATTGACCAAAACAAAGGGGCCACAGACCCCATGCAAGTCCAAAACCCTATAGAGATGTCATTAAACATTAATGTTTCAAAATGATCTTTCTTGACTCTGTGTCTCACATCCACGTACCATAGATGCAAGCAGTGGGCACCCATGACCTTGGACAGCTCCACTTCTGTGGCTTTGCAGGGTACAGCACACCTCCTGGCTGCTTTCACAGGTTGGCATTGAGTGTCTGCAGCTTTTCCAGGCACATAGTGCAAGCTGTCAGTGGATCTACCACTCTGGGGTCTGGAGGATGGTGGCCCTCTTCTCACAGCTCTACTAGGCAGTGCTCCAGTGGGGACTCTGTGTGGGGGCTCTGACCCCACATTTCCCTGCTGCACTGCCCTAGCAGAGGTCCTCCATGAGGGCTCCACCACTGCAGCAAACTTCCACCTAGACACAGGTGTTCCCATTTATGCTGTTAAATCTAGGCAGAGGTCCCAAAACCTCAATTATTGACTTCCATGCACCCACAGGCCCAACACCATGTGGAAGCTACCAAGGCTTCGGGCTTGCACCCTCTGAAGATATAGCCTGAGCTATACATTGGCCCCTTTTAGCCACAGCTGGAGTGGCTGGGATGCAGGGCACAAATTTCCAAGGCTGCACATAGCAAGAGGCCCCAGGACCTGGCCTAGGAAACCACTTTTCCCTCCTAGGCCACAGGGCCTGTGATGAGAGGGACTATCATGAAGGTCCCTGACATGCCCTGGAGACATTTTCCCCATTGTCTTGGTGATTAACATTCAGCTCTTCACTACTTATGCAAATTTCTACAACTGGCTTGAGCTTCTCCCTAGAAAATGCTTTTTTCTTTTCTGTTGTATTGTCAGGCTGCAAATTTCCCAAACTTTTATGCTCTGCTTGCTCTTGAACACATCGCCACTTAGAAATTTCTTCCACCAGATACCCTAAATCATTTCTCTTAAGTTCAAAGTTCCACAGATCTCTAAGGCAGGGATAAAATGCTGCCAGTCTCTTTGCATAGCAAGAGTGACCTTTACTCCAGTTTCCAAAAGTTCCTCATCTCCATCTGAGACCACCTCAGCCTGTACATTATTGTCCATATCACTATCAGCATTTTGCTCAAAGCCATTCAACAAGTCTCTAGGAAGTTCCAAAGTTTCCCTCCTTTTCCTATCTTCTTCTGAGCCCTCCAAACTGTCCCAACCTCTGCCTATTATCCAGTTCCAAAGTCATTTCCACATTTTCAGGTATCTTTACAGCAGCACTCCACTCTCTGAAGTACCAATTTTCTGTATTAGACTGTTCTCATGCTGCTAATAAAGACATAACTGAGACTGGGTAATTTATAAAGGGAAGAATTTTAATTGACTCACAGTTCAGCATGGTGGGGAGGCCTTGGGAAACTTACAATCATAGCAGAAGGGGAAGCAAACACGTCCTTCTTCCCATGATAGCTGGAAGGAGAAGTGCAGAGAGAAGGATGGGGAAGGCTCTTACAAAACTATCAGATTTCGTAAGAACTCAGTCATATCATAAGAACAGCATGGAGGTATCATGACCCCATGATTCAATTACTCCCCACCAGTTCCCTCTCATGACATGTGAAGATTATGGGAACTACAATTCAAGATGAGATTCGGGTGAGGACACAGTCAAACCACATCACTGACAAACAGGTTGTGATGAGATCTTGATGGAGAAATGTAATGAAGGAGCAGGTGGAGAAGTGTACTAATAAGGCAGGGTGCGTATGATGGGCTGATTTCAGCTTCCCATGTCTTAGCATCCCCTGGCAAAGCTAAACTTTTCTTTCTAGCAACACTGGCTAGGGAGGCCTTTTACTTTCTGCAACTTCCTTTTTTATTCCTTTGCTTTTTGTTTTCTTTCTCATTTGTTCTTGAGCTCTGTTACCATTTTAAAAAAATGTCTCACTGTCACTTAGTCATATCATTTCTAATATTTTTCTAATTCTAATTTATGTTTCTCTTTCATTGCTTCTATTGTTTTCTTAATGTCCGTTAGCTTGTGTTGGAATATTAGGTTGTGACTTATCTCTGCTTCATGGCCATATTTTTTGGCATGTCTCAATTTTCTGTAAGTTTGCAGTTCTGAGTTATTCTATATTTTGTGGTAATCAGAATAAAGAGATCCCCAAAGATGTTCATGATGTCTTAGTTCTCAGAAACTGTGGATATGTTGGATATGTGGATGTTCATGTCCTAATTCTCAAAAGCTGTGGAAACATGGAAAAGGGGTATTAAGTTTGTATGTAGAACTGTTTGCTTATCAGCTGATCTTAAGTTGGGGGGCTTATTGTGGATTATCTGGGTGGGCACAATATAGTCACAAGCATCCTTTAAACTAGAAGAGGGAGGCAGAAGAGGATCAGAGTCAGAAATATTTGGAGATGAAGGAAGTGGCTTTGCGCACAAGGATGCAGGTGACCTCCAGAAGATGGAAAAGGCAGGGAAATGGGCTCTTCCCCAGAGCCTCCAGAAGGCACACAACCCTGCCAACACCTTGATTTCATCCAGTGAGAGCCCTGCTGGGCTTCTGACTTCCAGATCTGAACAATAATACATCTGTGTGTTTTGTCATTAAATTGGTGGTAATTTGTTACAGCAGCAAAAGGAAACTAACATATCCTTTTAGAATAGCTTTACATGGGGTTCCGGTGCAATTATTTTCTGTTATCTACTGGACATAAGATGTACTTTCCAATTCTGGTGAGAAAAAGCTGCTGGGCTTGTTCTGGTATCCCCAGCCTCTAGCAGGCTACGTCACAGTGGAGGCAAGTCCATGGGGTTATGATAGATTCTTCTGAGAGGGAGTTGAAAGGACAGTGTCCTGTCATTTTTATTTATTTATTTATTTATTTATTTATTTATTCATTTATTTAAAGAAACAGAGTCTTCTCTGTCACCCAGGCTGGAGTGCAGTGGTGCAATCACAGCTCACTGCAGCCTTTACCTCCTGGGCTCAAGCGATCCTCCTGTCTCAGCTTCCCAAGTAGTTGGTACTACAGGTATGCATCACCATGCCCAGTTAATTTTTTTGTTTTTTCATAAAGACAGGGTTTCGCTGTGTTGCCCAGGCTGGTCTTGAACTCATGACTTTAAGAGATCCTTCCACCTCAGGTTCCCAAAGTGCTGGAATTACAGGACAGAGCCCCATTGTTTTTATCGTTAACATTATAGGAAGTATTTTATTTTGCTCGGACTTTGAGCTGGAGACAAAATGGACATTGGAGAATTTCTCAATTCCTTTTTGTCCTCTGTGTCTTTATCAACTGGACTAATCCCTTCTAATTTTCTTTGAGAGAACAGAAAGTGAGAAAAGCAGGAGAAGGAAGCGTGGTGCGTGGGAGAAAGGCAAGACAGAGGAAATGCTGTGGAGAGCAGCGCCATGCTTATCAGCCCAGGCGAGGCATCAGGGTCAGTCTCACTCCACCTCCCCTACACCCTCCTGACTTTCACTTTTAAAATCCATGTGTGGCCCGAGAGTTCTGGAAATCATTCAGACTTTTGCATTTTGACAGAGTTTTCAAACAAGTAGTTCTTATGTTAAAAGATCCAAGCCAGAGCATTGATACCATATGTTCCCCCTCTCATCTTTGCTGTTCAAGGCACGGGTGCACACACACACACACACACACACACACACCCCTACGAGTTACTTGGACTAGCTGAAGGCAAAATTTCTGTCATAGACTGACGAGCCTGGTGGAATATATAAAGAGTGTTTCTTTATGTGCATTTTATGCTGAAGTAATGCAAATGAATTCAAGTAAAAAGACGAGTTCCAAAAAGCAGCATCAAGGCGTCTGGATGCAGCTTGCTTATTACATTCACTTGCCTGTTGTTCAGGCCATTGCCGATTTGCACCTGCAATTACCTCTTCACACCTGGGAGTGCACAGGTTTTATTGATTCCATTTCAGGAATGCTCAGCCTACGTGTTTCCCAGAATAAAGAGCCTTCTAGATCTCTGAATTTAAATACCAAGGTGACAATTACTTGTGTTCTTGATTGTTTAAAAAAGAAATTGGGAAAAAGGGCAAAAAAGGAGAAGCCAAAGAAGCAAAAGGAAAAGTGAGAAAAATGTCTTACTACCTTCCAAGGAACCAAATGTACAAATCTGAGAACCCTGAGCCTCTGCTGCTTTTAAGTATCAACCAAACTCAACCCGCACTCACAAGGTACAGTAATTCCATGAACAGCTCTCAGGATAGCCTGTGTCATTTTCTACAAAGGCTGTTGGAAGTCATTTACACTGTGAGATTCTCTGTGGTGATAAAAAGATATTCAAAAGGAAAATGAGTCTGAGATAATCTTCAAAAGGTTCCCAAGTGACATCTGCCCCCACTATCTAGAAGATGCCTCTGGAAGAAAGCAGATGCGAACATGTCAGTTTAGGTTTTTGAGACGGACATGATTTTTTGCACCTGTGCTTGAAGTTGCCTGTTATTTCTGGATGAGAGGAATTACATGAGATGAGACAGAAATTCGGCAGATGTCATAGGTCAGATAGCTCAATCGTTTGCTGGCCAAGTTCAAATGAACCATACCTTTCAATAGGTCAGGAATATTTTTTCCATCTGGGTTTCTTCACACATAGTTGAGTGTCGTGGAGATCTAGGGGACCCAATATTAGCTCCAAAATGCACAGATAAATGATAAACATAGAAAGTACTTTCCTGTGGCCTCTGAGTACTTTGTAAATCTCAGGAACAGTGGTATGTCTCTAAGTCACAGGATGCTAGATTAAGACAACCATTATTTAGGATAGGAGGCTTTACTAGAAATCACATGTAGGTACTTAAAATTGTGTGCTTTTATTAATAAGAATAATTGTTAAAAAGTACAGACTTAACTCTACTGAATATATGCTAAGTCCTTTACATGCAATTGTTCAGTGCAAACTTCTCAAAAATTCAGTGAGGTTGGGTCTCTTATTAACAACATTTCACAGATCGTGACATGGAAGCTTAAACTCAAGTACCTTCACCAAGAAGTTACTAGGATTAAGTTGTTGAAAAAGTATTTGAATTCAGTGGGCCTGACTCCAGAGAACATGGCCTTAGACACTGTAGAGAATTCACAAATAGATATTCACAGAGAGAAGGGTAGTCTTAGTCAATTTTTAAATCTTAGATTCAATATTTGACATTATTGACCTAATACTGACTTGAAGCCACCAGGAAGCTGTGGTTGGGACAAGTTAATTGAGAGAGATTCATTCTCAGAACATGGCATTATTTTCAAAATGTACTTTATAGGTACTTTATGTGTGTACAAGCATCCTTGATATTCCCTAAGCAGTCCATAGACTAGCTAATAATGTAATAAATTTATGCACGGGAACCTTAGCAGTTTCTCCATGGACCCATGGAATGAGTGGCTAAGACTCAAACTGAATTTCCTCCATTTCACTCAGCGGAATGATCAAGGAATGTAGAATGACTCCAGGAAACCAGAGATCAGTTGAAAAGCTACATTTTCACATGAATTTCTTTCAGAAGGTAGACATCAGGGTGAAACAAGGTGTACCTGGAATTATTCCACCTAAGACTGGGCACATCATTGGAAAATATTTCTTTGGAGAACATTTGTGTTGTGTCAGTTTTTCAGTTGGAGAAATTTTGTTCCTGCTTTCCCTATTTGCTGAAAGAGACTGTAAATTCAAAGTAGCAGATGGCACCTTCTCTGAAACATAGCTCTGCAGACCTGCAGAGCACCAAGGAACAGGCTTAAGGCGAGGCAAAGTCAGTGCTCAAATTGCATTTTGAAGGGACAATGGATGGGTTTAGCATTGTCTCGTTCTTCAACGCAGTTGGTGTTTATTGAGTGTCTATTTGACAAAAATGCTGCGCTATGGTTTGCTGCTGGGGCCAGGGGAGAATTGAAAGATGTGAAAGAGGAGTTATCCCTTTCTGCGGAAAACTTAGATTTTGTATGTAAAATGGATGCGTTGTCCACTAACCATCATGCAAACGTAAGTGCCAGATAGAGCTACAGCTATGGCTGACTATCTAAGAGATAAGAGTGTATAATCTTGTCTGGTGGTTTCTGATAACAGCGGCACTAGAGAAAACACCAAAGTGTTGCATAGCAGAGACATTTGCTTGGGTAAATCACAAGATGTGAGTGATTAGATGTCAAGGGCTTAGCCCAATTAGGGTAAGCATAGTGATACTGAGGCTGTAATTTACAGGCAGCTGCCATGTTCCACACACAAGTTATTGGCTTCAAAGGCAGATAGAACTGAAGATGCGTGGAAGATGCCTAACAAATGCATGGTAAGAGAGACGGAGCCATGAGCCCTCTGCACATAGGAAGTTTACCATTAGTATTATTTCATCCAACGTGATTATCTGATTATAACAGCAGGTCAGAAATGAAAACATGAGGGAAAATATTGTGCTGGAGTGTAAAGAATGACGGGGCTAGAAGTCTTATTTTTTATTTTATTTTGAGACAGGGTCTTCCTTGTCACCCAGGCTAGAGTGCAGTGGCATGATCAAGCTCACTGCAGCTTCAATCTCCCAGGCTCAAACAATCCTCCTACCTCAGCCTCCCAAGAAGCTAGGACTACAGGTATGCACCATCACACCTGGCTATCTTTTTATTTTTTTAGTAGAGACAAGGTCTTGCTATGTTGCTCCAGCTGGTCTTGAACTCCTGAGCTCAACCAGCCCTCCCACCTCGGCCTCCCAAAGAGTTGGGATTACAGGCATGAGTCCCTGCACCTGACAGGTGACTAATTTTTGTACCCGATTCATTCATTCATTCATTTACTCTGTGGTCATTACCAGATATTGCACTTAGCACTGGGGACACAGAGAGAAATAGCCTCAGTGTCCTATTTATTTATTTACTATTACAAAATAAAAGATAAGCAAGTATCTTCTACCTCAGACCAAGTGGGATGCAGAGTAATTTCAGCATGTTTGTTTTTGTTTACCAAGATCCTCAGTGTTGAAACAAAGCTAGCCTTGGTAATCAATCCCTAGGAAATATATATGATAATCTCTCCAATCTAGAAGCCAACTGGGTCTTTTGTTCAATTTTTTCTACAGCCATGTAAAGTTCAATTTTCCCCCGTCCTTTCCCATGTTCCATCAATAATATGTGTTTGGGCTTTTCTCATCTTTTGGACCAGCTGATTGTTCTCACTCTGACTGGTTTAACAAATTTGTCTTTAAAACAGGGGCTTTAAAATGTAATGATGCTGAAAAATACAGCACATGAAAGGGTGTGTATGGACGAGTAAACAGTCAAAACATTTTGGGGCACCTGATGAAGACCTGGTTTTCATATGCTCTGTGATTGCAACGTCTCCAATAATGACATCTGTCATTATTCTGCACTTCTCTCCCTCTTCTGTTGTTCATCATAACAGATCTGTTTTCTATTTCATGGATATTGATTTTTCAACAATCGTCAGGGTTGTTGGTTTAGCAACTTCCTGTGTCTCCAGACAAGATTATGTGGAGAGTGTGCCTAGCCCTGCAAAGCATTGCTCGAGAGCACTGGGACAGATCATGATACTCATAGTGTATGAACAAAGGAGGAGAGAGAATGGCTTGTATTTCTCAAAGGGTGGGAACATACTTGGTGCTCAACTTCCCGGGAGCAGGGGAGAACCAGTGGAATGTCCCGGGGAGGCCAACCTTGGCAGGCTCCATGCCTGCTGACAGCTAAAGCATTTATGGCAGAACATCTTAGAAAGTTGGAACTTTGTGAAAAATGACTGCAGGAAGTCTTTTCAAGGAAATAGAAAGTCTTTGCTGACTTAAGTTAGCAAATCCCAGATGTAACACATCTCTTAAGCCAATGCGTCAGGGTAGCTGATAGTCTGAGTGTATTCCTTTATCGTGAACACAGTCGGAACATTGGTTAACATTGCCTTTCTTCAAACCTGTTTTGAGGTTTCTTGTTTGGCCAGTAACTATAATTGATTAATATCCCTGTCATGTCCCTATGTTGTGTGAACAGAGAGGATTGTGGATTGTGGGATCTGGGCGGTCAAAGGGACTTAGAGATAATGTAGCCCAAACTCCTTATCTTCTAGATGAGTAGATAAGGCCAGAAACACTAAATAACTTCCTGAAAGGCACAATTTGTCAGGGACAGTGTTAGGATGAGAGGGCAGGCTTCCTAAGTCCTTGTCAACCCAGATCTTTCATTTGCAATGTGCCAACACTCCACATGGCATGGTAATATGGAGTTCTTCTCCAGCCTCAGCTACTTCCCAGCTACTGAAACCTGCTTAGTAAAACATGGCTTTGGGGTCCTGAATTGACTATCATGTCAATATTTTAGTGGAGCATCCCAAATTAGATTTGTTTAATATTAGTGGATTACTATACTTTTCTATTTAAGCAACTTGAACACTTTTTTTTTTTTGAGACAGGGTGTATTAGTTCATTTTCAACAAAACAAGGTTTAATTGGGCTTACAGTTCCACATTGTTGGGGAGGGCTCAGAATCATGGTGGGAGGAGAAAGGCACTTGCTATACAGCAGTGGCAGGACAAAAATGAGGAAGAAGCAAAAGCAGAAACCCCTGATAAACCCATCAGATCTCGTGAGACTTATTCACTGTCATGAGAATAGGATGGGAAAGACCAGCCCCCATGATTCAATTACCTCCCTCTGCACCCCTCTCACAACACATGGGAATTCTGGGAGATACAATTCAAGTTGAGATTTGGGTGGGGACACAGCCAAACCATATCATTCTGCCCCTGGACCCTCCAAATATCATGCCTTCACATTTCAAAACCAATCATGCCTTCCCAACAGTCCCCCAAAGTCTTATTTCAGCACTAACCCAAAGGTGCACAGTTCAAAGTCTTATCTAAGACAAGGCAAGTCCCTTCTGCCTACGAGCCTGTAAAATCAAAAGCAAGCTAGTTACTTCCTAGATACAATGTGGGTATAGGTTTTGGGTAAATTCAGCCATTCCAAACGGGAGAAATTGGCCAAAACAAAGGGGCTACAGGGCCCAAGCAAGTCTGAAATCCAGCAGGGCAGTCATATTTTAAAGCTCCAAAATGATCTTCTTTGACTCCAGGTCTCACATCCAGGTCACAGTGATGTAAGAGGTGGGTTCTCATGGTCTTGGGCAGCTCCATCCCTATGGCTTTGCAGGTACAGCCTCCCTCCTGGCTGATTTCACTGGCTAGCATTGAGTGTCTGCAGTTTTCCCAGGTATACATTGCAAGCTGTCGGTGGATTTACCATTCTGGGACCTGGAACATGGTGGCCGTCTTCTCACAGCTCCAATAGGCAGTGCCCTAGTAGGGACTCTGTATGGGGGCTCTGATCCCACATTTCCTTTCTACACTACCCTATAGCAGAGGTTCTTCACGAGGCCCTTGCCCATGCAACAAACTTTTGCCTGGGTATCCAGGCATGTCCACACATCTTCTGAAATCTAGGCAGACGTTTCCAAACCTCAGTTCTTGACTTCTGTGCACCTGCATGCTCAACACCAGGTGGAAGCTACCAAGGCTTGAGGCTTCCACCCTCTGAAGCCAGAGCCCAAGCTCTATGTTGGCCCCTTTCATCCATGGCTGGAGTGGCTGGGACACAGGGCACCAAGTCCCTAGGCTGCACACAGCATGGGGACCCTGGGCCCGGCCCACGAAACCACTCTTTCCTCCTGGGCCTCAGAGGCTGTGCTGACATGGCCTGGAGACATTTTCCCCATGGTCTTGGGGATTAACATTAGGCTCCATGCTGCTTATGCAAATTTCTGCAGCTGGCTTGAATTTCTCCTCAAAAAATGGGTTTTTCTTTTCTACTGTATCGTCAGGTGGCAAATTTTCTGAACTTTTATGCTCTGTTTCCCTTTTAAAATGGAATGCTTTTAACAGAACCCAAGTCACATTTCGAATGCTTTGCTGCTTAGAAATTTCTTCCGCCAGATACCCTAAATCATCTCTCTCAAGTTCAAAATTCCACAAATCTCTAGGGCAGGGGCAAAATGCCACTAGTCTCTTTGCTGAAACATAACAAGAGTCACCTTTGCTCCAGTTCCCAGCAAGTTCCTCATCTCCATCTGAGACCACCTCAGCCTGGACTTTATTGTTCATATCACTATAGCATTTTTGTCAAAGCCATTCAACAAGTCTGTAGGACGTTCCAAACTTTCCCACATTTTCCTGCCTTCTGAGCCCTCCAAACTGTTCCAGTCTCTGCCTGTTACCCAGTTTCAAAGTTGCTTCCACATTTTTTGGTTTCATTTTAGCAACGCCCCACTCTGCTGGTACCAATTTATTGTATTAGTTCGTTTTCATGCTGGCTAATAAAGACATACTTGAAACTGGAAACAAAAAAAGGTTTAATTGGACTTACAGTTCTACATGGCTGGGGAGGTCTCAGAATCATGGTGGGGGGTGAAAGGCACAAGGTGGGAGGAGGGCAGAGAGGTGAGATGGGGGGCGGGCTGTCTCTTCCAAGACTGTTGTGCACTGCCTCCCATCCTCTTGGCATCACCCCTGGTTCCCTCTGTGGCATCAGTTCCCTGTAGGCTCCAACCTGCTTTGAGCTCTCAGCACCTCATGTCAAGCCTGCCCCATGCCTGTCTCATGTGGGTCCCAGAGCTCCTGTGACACCAGGGTGCATGAGGTACCTGTGGGTTTAGCTCTCATAGAAGAATAATCAAAGTGACTGGAGTTGAAACCCTATGAAGCAACCCTTTGCCAATGGGAGATAGAAGCTTCCAGACAAATGCTTCTCCTTTGTATCAGTTAAGTGGCTGGTTCTGAGACTCACTTCATGGGGCTTTTCAGGAGCCCCCCATGGAGTGATGAGGTCTGCAGTGGGCCCACCCCCCAGGGCAAGCTTGCTATGTCTTTCTATCCTTCTGTCTTTCCCTCTCCCACTGCTCATGGCTACTCCCTGAGGACACGTCGCAAATGAACCGTCTGACAAGCCCCAGTCTCAGGCACTGCTTTGGGGAGGGGCACCCTGGCTAAAAGAGGACCCTGTCCTAACTGTGACCTGACATAATAGACTTCACATTTAGCCAGTCCAGAGCTTCACTGAAGGTCCACTGGGCAGGACTGTGGAGTGAGTGAAATTCTGCCTGAGGCAGCTGAGGGCTGAGAGATTGTGTGTGGTTGAGGGCGAGGGGGTTTGGAAGGTGGAAAGTGAGGTTCTCAGCCCCCTTCTTGGACTCCCCACTCCCACAGCAATCAGGGCTCTGAGGAGCAGTGTGGCAGTGAGCTACAATCCCCCTATGTCCACTGATACTGAAAGACTGCATTTGGCTGGAGAAAGCTCAAGTATATCTGTGTTTAATGGTCAAATGTTCAAAATGCAGATTATAGGAAAGCCAAGGACAGCATGGCAGCCCCTGAACCTTTAGAATTCTAGGACTATCTGTATCCCCCATAGTTTTAGCACAAGAAATAGACTAGACCACATCCAGAGTTGTTGCGTCTGCAGGCATCATGTCCTTGCAAAGCACTGAGGTGTTCAAGAGCACTGGTGGAGGCTGAGGGAGGAAGAGATACGTCTGCCTGTATGTGTGGGTTGCATGAGTTTAATTTTCCTTGATTCAACAAGTTCTGATAGCTTATCAAAGCCAGGCTGAAATCATTTTGGGAAATGACTCAGGTAAGGTAGAGATTAGGCGAATAGAGAAGATGGTCTGAATTGATATCATTGACCACATACTTATTACCCCAACCCCTCACCTCTCTCTCTCTCTCTCTCTCTCTCTCTCACACACACACACACACACACACACACACACACACACTGAATAATAGGGCAAGAGAAGAAGCTCCAGAGGAGAGGAGAGGGTTTTGCTTTCTTTTTTTTTAAAATTTTTTTTATTATACTTTAAGTTGTAGGGTACATGTGCACAATGTGCAGATTTGTTACATATGTATACATGTGTCATGTTGGTGTGCTGCACCCATTAACTCATCATTTACATTAGGTATATCTCCTAATGCTATCCCTCCCCTCTCCCCCTACACCACAACAGGCCCTAGTATGTGATATTCCCCACCTTGTGTCCAAGTGTTCTCATTGTTCAATTCCCACTTATGAGTGAGAATATGCATGTGTTTGGTTTTGTGTCCTTGAGATAGTGGGCTCAGAATGATGGTTTCCAGCTTCATCCATGTCCCTACAAAGGACATGAACTCATCCTTTTTTATGGCTGCATAGTATTCCATGGTATATATGTGCCACATTTTCTTAATCCAGTCTATCATTGATGGACATTTGAGTTGGTTCCAAGTCTTTGCTATTGTGAATAGTGCCGCAATAAACATATGTGTGCATGTGTCTTTATAGCAGCATGATTTATAATCCTTTGGGTATATACCCAGTAATGGGATGGCTGGGTCAAAGGGTATTTCTAGTTCTAGATCCTTGAGCAGTCGCCACACTGTCTTCCCCAATGGTTGAACTAGTTTACGGTCCCACCAACAGTGTAAAAGGGTTCCTATTCTCCACATCCTCTCCAGCACCTGTTGTTTCCTGACTTTTTAATGATTGCCATTCTAACTGGTGTGAGACGGTATTTCATTGTGGTTTTGATTTGCATTTCTCTGATGGCCAGTGATGATGAGCATTTTTTCATGTGTCTGTGGGCTGCATAAGTGTCTTCTTTTGAGAAGTGTCTGTTCATATACTTTGCCTACTTTTTGATGGGGTTGTTTGATTTTTTTCTTGTAAATATGTTTAAGTTCTTTGTAGATTTTGGATATTGGCCCTTTGCCAGATGGGTAGATTGTAAAAATTTTCTCCCATTCTGTAGGTTGCCTGTTCACTCTGATGGTAGTTTCTTTTGCTGTGCAGAAGCTCTTTAGTTTAATTAGATCCCATTTGTCAATTTTGGCTTTTGTTGCCATTGCTTTTTGGTGTTTTAGACATGAAGTCCTTGCCCACGCCAATGTCCTGAATGGTATTACCTAGGTTTTCTTCTAGAGTTTTTATGGCTTTAGGTCTAACATTTAAGTCTTTAATCCATCTTGAATTAATTTTTGTATAAGATGTAAGGAAGGGATCCAGTTTCAGCTTTCTACATATGGCTAGCCAGTTTTCCCAGCACCACTTATTAAATAGGGAATCCTTTCCCCATTTATTGTTTTTGTCAGGTTTGTCAAAGATCAGATGGTTGTAGATGTGTGGTATTATTTCTGTGGGCTCTGTTCTATTCCATTGGTCTATATCTCTGTTTTGGTACCAGTACCATGCTGTTTTGGTTATTGTAGCCTTGTAGTACAGTTTGAAGTCAGGTAGTGTAATGCCTCCAGCTTTGTTCTTTCAGCTTAGGATTGTCTTGGCAGTGTGGGCTCTTTTTTGGTTCCACAGGAACTTTAAAGTAGTTTTTTCCAATTCTGTGAAGAAAGTCATTGGTAGCTTGATGGGGATGGCATTGAATCTATAAATTACCTTGGGCAGTATGTTTGTTTTCACAATATTGATTCTTCCTATCCATGAGCATGGAATGTTCTTCCGTTTGTTTGTGTCCTCTTTTATTTTGGTGAGCAGTGGTTTGTAGTTCTCCTTGAAGAGGTCCTTCACATCCCTTTTAAGTTGGATTCCTAGGTATTTTGTTCTCTTTGAAGCAATTGTGAATGGGAGTTCACTCGTGATTTGGCTCTCTGTTTGTCTGTTATTGGTGTAGAGGAATGCTTGTGATTTTTGCACATTGATTTTGTATCCTGAGACTTTGCTGAAGTTGCTTACCACCTTAAGGAGATTTTGGGCTGAGACAATGGGGTTATCTAAATATACAATCATGTCATCTGCAAACAGGGATAACTTGACTTCCTCTTTTCCTAATTCAATACCCTGTATTTCTTTCTCCTGCCTGATTGCCCTGGACAGAACTTCCAACTCTATGTTGAATAGGAGTGGTGAGAGAGGGCATCCCTGTCTTGTGCCAGTTTTCAAAGGGAATGCTTCCAGTTTTTGCCCATTCAGGATGATATTGACTGTGGATTTGTCATAAATAGCTCTTATTATTTTGAGATATGTTCCATCAATACCTAGTTTATTGAGAGTTTTAAGCATGAAGGGCTGTTGAATTTTGTCGAAGGCCTTTTCTGCATCTATTGAGATAATCAATAAAACAAAAGCTTTTTGTCTTTGGTTCTGTTTATGTGATGGATTACGTTTATTGATTTGCATATGTTGAACCAGCCTTGCATCCCAGGGATGCAGCCAACTTGATCGTGCTGGATAAACTTTTTGATGTGCTGCTGGATTTGGTTTGCTAGTATTTTATTGAGGATTTTTGCATTGATGTTCATCAGGGTTATTGGTCTAAAATTATCTTTTTCTGTTGTGTCTCTGCCAGGCTTTGGCATCAGGATGATGCTGGCCTCATAAAATGAGTTAGGGAGGATTTCCTCTTTCTCTATTGATTGGAATAGTTTCAGAAGGAATGGTACCAGCTCCTCTTTGTGCCTCTGGCAGAATCTCTGGGACACATTTAAAGCAGTGTGTAGAGGGAAATTTATAGCACTAAATACCCACAAGAGAAAGCAGAAAAGATCTAAAATTGACACCCTAACATCACAATTAAAAGAACTAGAGAGGCAAGAGCAAACACATTCAAAAGCTAGCAGAAGGCAAGAAATAACTAAGATCAGAGCAGAACTGAAGGAGATAGAGACACAAAAACCCTTCAAAAAATCAATGAATCCAGGAGCTGGTTTTTTGAAAAGATAAACAAAATTGATGGACCACTAGCTAGACTAATAAAGAAGAAAAGAGAGAAGAATCAATAGATGCAATACAAAATGATAAAGGGGATATCACCACCGACCCCACAGAAATACAAACTACCATCAGAGAATACTATAAACACCTCTACGCAAATAAACTAGAAAATCTCGGGGGAAAAAATGGATAAATTCCTGGACACATACACCCTCCCAAGACTAAACCAGGAAGAAGTCGAATCCCTGAATAGATCAGTAACAGACTCTGAAATTGAGGCAATAATTAATAGCCTACCAACCAAAAAATGTCCAGGACCAGACTAATTCACAGGAGAGTTTTTCTAAAGAAGACTAAGCTAAGCTTTACTGAACTAAGCTTATAGGGGAACTTCTAAAGAAGACAATGAAGTCTTCTGCTTTTTAAGTCTTTGAGTGGCTCACTCCTCATGGGAGTTCATTGGCAATGTCCATCAGGGCTTTTGCATTGACCTGCATGCTCATTACCTAGCCACAGACTACCCAAAGCACCAAGCAGTAATCATTCCATGCCTTGCTTGTATTGTGGTGGGAAGAAGGAAATGTTCAGCTGATAACTAGATCAGCGGCCAAAGTATTTTACCAACTACAAACAAATAAAAACCAACTTCCTCCTATCGCTCATCACTTGAAAAAACAAGTAAACTCCCTGATAGAGGAGGTAATAAGCCTTTCCAACCTTAGGAAGCCCAGGACATCTCTTATCCTCATCCTGAACCCTTGCCTTCTCCTGTAAACCTAGGAAACGCACCTGGCTCCGGTGTAGCAGAATAGGACCATCAGCAAGTCTCTTTGTAAGGTAGAATTCTAGCTCTGGTCACAAAGGTTGTTTAATCCAGATGCATTGACGATGTTGTTTCTGGCCTCTCTGATGCTGGGGTGCTTATATCCACCTTTATTCAGGGGCTCTGGAGTCCTGGATCAGGAAACCCTAATGCCAAGAGCCACTGAAGTTGGCTCATGGCCTCTTAAATAAGCAAGACTTAGTGGACTGCTCTGTTTGTGGGTTTTTTTCTTTTTTGTCTCTGAGCCACTCCTATGTGTTACCTTCATGGGACAGTTATTACCAAATCAGATTTTTTTTTTTCATCAGTTCTGGTTAGTTTCCTGGACATCAGCTTGACCCAATCAGACCTCAAACCAGAAAGCCCTCTTAAACAAGACAATTAGTTCCTTTCCAAGAGCCCTTCCTTCTAGATTTCTTTCTTACCTGAGCATGTTTTTTTTTTTTTTCCTCCCTAATTGCCTAGTGACTGGAAAATCACTGAGTCTAGACTTTCTCTTCTACTTTTGCCCAGAATACCACCCTGTAGCTTTCCCCTTGATTGTCAGCTCACTCAGTCTGGCCGTTAGTTTACCCTCAAGAAACATCGGGGCACCTTGAATCCACAAATGCAATATACTTGCTACAAGAAACAAAGAGCAGGGTCAAGTATACTAGGTGAGATCTAGTATAGGTGAGATCCTGACTCATTTTATTTTACTCAGATGAATGAATCAGGAATGCCGAACATCTGTAGGCCTGGAAAACACAGCTGTCAAAAATTGTAAGGTGTGTAGGAGTCGTTCAGAAGTAGTATACAAGATGTGGGTGAGGGTTCAGAGGCAATGTCCATCTGGATTCTAAGACTGACCTGCACGTTCATTACGTATCCACAGACCACCCAAAGGACCAAGCAATAATCACTCTGGAACCATGATTAAAGGGTGTGTGACTGGTCATTTATGGCAGAAGCTGGGATCATCATACAGTTGAACCCAGTCTCTGTTGACTGAATATCATTACATTAAGTAATACTTTTTTTGGCAATTAAATAAAGTAACATTCAATAAAAAGATAAGTGCTGACTGGGGAACTTAAGGAAAGCATTTTTAATGTTAAGAATTGCTTAAGCATTCTCTTTTAGAAAACTCTTGGAAAGAGAGATGCATACATTAGAGTAAGTTTGAAATGGCCTCCAGCCTGCAAGTCAGGCTGAAAATATAGATAATCACTACTGTTTTCCCTCTGTCCACCAGAAATTTCACTTGTCAAAACAAGAAAAAGATATGACTTTATCATTGTGGTAAGTGTAAAATGAACTAGGAGCTGTGATTCACCCTACACACATCTCTCTTATAAAATAGTCATGGATTCTCAAAGCAAGATGGCTGTTTCCTTTAAAAAAAAAAAGATGCATAGACTGATTAACAAATGATTATTAATTAGTCCCAAGCAACAAGCTTATTTCCTATAAGGACCAGTCAAAAGCTTTCCTCCACAGCCACAGGCTGCACCACCAATCCAGCTGTCCACCTTGCAATGCACATAGCACCAGTCAAATTTCAGTTGGGTTGAGAAGCAAATCCATCCTCTTTTCTAGTTAAATATCTCATAGGTTGCGTCCTACCCGTGATTGTAGGATGGCAAAGATGGCATTTTTGTTTCCCGGAAAATAATCAGTAATTCTACTTACCCCCCTAAGCTTCCAATGGTCTCATTCAAAAGTTTATTGGAAGGGAGATTTTGCCGAGAAAATATTGCATTTCATATTCCATGTGATTTTCAAGTGTTCATGTTTGACATTGCCAAGTAAGAAACAATTTTAACGTGCCAATGCTAATGTGAAAACGTAGGCCAAGGTCTCAGAGATGGCAACATAGCTTGAAGGCTGTGAACCATGTCTGCTCTGTACTTCTCACTTCAGGTGAAGTTCAAGTGTGAAAAATCTTGTTTATTATACTGGCTATAATAGCATTATCAAAGTCAAACATTCAGCTGAGTATCTACATTTTGAGGAATGACTACTTTGTAATAAATTTATAAGTTAGACATTTTATTTCATTTTAGGTTAATAGAAATGGGCACAAATATATACTTCATGTGTCAACTTTATATATAACCGATTGCAAATAAAGCATAAATCCACTTTAGACATCTCCTAGTGTGTTTATTTTTATTTTTTATTTTGTTTGAGACAGGGTCTCACTCTGTCACCCAGACTGGAGTGCAGTGGTGTGATCATGGCTCACTGCAGACTTGACCTCCCTGGGCTCAGTTGATTCTCCTACCTTAGCCTCCCAAGTAGCTGGGACTAAAAGCATGCACCACCACAACCAGCTGTTTTTTGTATTTTTTTGTAGAGGTGGGGTTTCTCCATTTTGCCTAGGCTGGTCTTGAACTCCTGGCCTCAAGTGATCTGCCTGACTTGGTCCCCCAAAGTGCTGGGATTACAGACGTTAGCTACCACTCCTGGGCCCTAGTGGGTTTATTAATCAAGTACATTAGAAAGGCCCTTTCTAAAACTTTCCCATGTATTTTGGACCCAGAAAGGAGCATTATACTAGGGCACTAAGGTAGTCTGACTACCATGAAGTCTTGGCAAGTTGAAGGGCACTCTTTCAATCCCTAAATTCACTTCTTTAAAGAGGCCCATCTAGTCTCTGACTTTGGGGAGAAAAGAGATTGTCTGCTGAGAGTTTGCCTGCATGCTGGAACAGATGAAACCTTTTTTCCCATCCCCACCCCATTTCTAAAACAGCATGAGCAAGTTTTCATCTATACGGTTTCTTTATCTTAATGGAAATGAAACTCTTTCATTAAATCCTGCAGAGGTGTGAAACCTGAGTTCTACCATACATGATGTAATCAATATTGGGCAGAATTATTTGGGAAATGTTGAAAGGGAGAGAGGAAACCCTAACCTGCCCCCCTTTTCCCCCTAATTTAATAAAGTTGCTCAGCCTTCTGAGCCCAGTGTGGTTTTCTTGAATTGCACAGCTGTTGCACAGCTGGGAACAACCTAGATCAATGCTGATCTTTAGCTAGAATGAAACAAAGGACTCGGTAGAATGAAAAGTTAAGTGCCCAGCCACTTGGACCGTCTTTGGGTGTATTCCTCTCCATGGAAGGCAAGAAGCCTAAAGAAGATATACTGAACATTAAAGGAAAAAGAAAAATCTTCAAACAATTGGCTTGGGAACAGACACATAAGAAAATCCACCAGAAAGCTACTGTATTTCTCATCTTTCACCCATCAGCATGGAATCAGATTCTTTTTGGAGGATTTTGGACTGGGAGCACATGCTGAGACCCGAAGTAGGAGCTGTGTTATTTTGCAGGCTCCCACCTCACCTCACCTAGACTAATGCTGTAAGTTGCAGTGGGTAGGAAAGAATTAGGTCATTCTAGTCTATTTTTTACCATTTTCATTCCTCTTGCTCATTTCAAACAGCCAAGTCTCCTCCAAACCTTCAGGTTCCTGAATCTTTCCTTTGCCTTTTATTAGGGCTAGAAGGATCGTTAAAGTTGATAGGAAGTAAATACATATTGGACTGATTTCAGTTACTGGTGTTGATGAAAAGAGTACCAATCCAGATCTTTCTTCCACCTCTGAGTTTTTTCAGCATTTTCGTTTTTTAATATAATATAATATAATATAATATAAATAGGGCCCTATTTAGCAGAAGAGGAAATAAGTGACAAATTATCTTATTAAATGTTTTAGTTCCTTCGTGAAAGTTTACATACAGATCAGTTATTGTTATTATATAACACAGTTTAGATATATATGAAATCTAAAACATGAACATGTTTGATAAATAATGGATCACATTGCATGTTTTTTGAAAAGCTCTGAATTCACTCCTTTCAGACAAAGAAATTAAGTCCAGTTACCTGGGAGATAAGAAGCAGTCATGCTGGACTTGCCTTAGCTGCCAGCCCACTGTGCATGATCATTTTGAAAGTTGCTCGATAACTTGCTGCTGTTGTTTTCCCATTGGAGAGGAAATCAAGTGCCTGCTTGCTTCTCACATTCCCGTCAGAGGGCAGGAGGTACAGCCAACTGGACCAATACTTTTTCTCCTTGGCCAACTGTTCCAGCCAAGGATCCCTGCATGGCTCCACTCACCGTTTCAGGTTAACCCATTATCCACACAGCAACTTGACTTATTTCATGCTCTGGCTAATAGACTCTGACTGCTGTTTCTACCTTTACTAACTCTTCTGGCTGTGGCTTCTTTCTTGCCATTTCTGTCTAAACAAATTTCTGGTCTTAAACCCTACCATCGATCCTATCCTGCCGACGCCTGCGCTAGATAATTTTGTTCGCCTCCCAAGCATCCCTCCTCCTTCTCCCACCCACATAACCTTTTTTCCTGTTGGGGAATTTGCCTGTGCCCTCTTCTCTGTGTGAGTTTGCTCACTGTTGTCCCTAGCTCTACTTTTAAGGGTAAGGCCTGATTGGCTCAAACCAGTAAGTTTAATTGTTAAGGGATTAAAGAATGAGCAGAAAAGAGAGAGACAAGGGAAAGTATTTGATGGAACACCTGTGAAAGAAAAACTTGTCCATATTTTCCTGGAGATACTGGGGAGAATGCTTTCTTTTTCCTTCTAGATGGGACAAGGACCGAAGTGCCTGGACATCTGCTAGCAGCCACTTGGGACTCTAAGGGAAGAGCCTGTGAAGAATGAAACCAACACCAAAGAGGCAGAGCTGACAAGGACAGAGAAAGAAACCAGATCCTGGTTACAGTCTCAGGGCTGCTGCTTATTTAGGAGACATTGAAATGGTTGAAATGGACAGATGAGGAAGTCCCAAAGAAGGCAGTAGCAGTGAGAGAAATTAAGGGAGTAGACTTCATAGAATGTGAACATGAGAGAGGGAGCTATTGAAGATGCAGGGGGAAAAGGTTCATTCTTAGAGTAAGGTTTTGATCTAGTAAGGGTGGATAGGGTCCAGGTTATTGGTAGAGGGCTAAATTGTGGGTAGGGAGAGGTCTACTACTACTCCAAATAAGGGAGGAAAGCAAGAAAAAATAGGCATGTTGATAAATCCACAACTAGTTTGATTTTCAGTTTGCACTAAGATACTGCACACTTTAGCTCAATCATTTATTCGTTTACCCATTTAACTACTACTTATTGCCGAGTATTGAGTTACATGCTAGGCATACAAAATGGTTCCTTCATAATCCTTCTTCCCACAATTAGCTATGTCAAGCTGAAATTTCTGTGAAGATTTGGAACCTTCCAGAAGGTGTACTTGCATATTGTATCCTATTTTCCAAATTCGAAATCAGCTCCAAGCTAGTCATACTAGAATTTCATGCATTTCTCTTAGAGACACATTTAAATTCCTTCAAAGCCTTAGAGACTGAACCCAATGCTTTAAGTATAGATTTTGGATCACAACTCCATTGCCTCTTTTGTTAATGTAATGTGAGCCCAACATCTCAGCAAAGGGGCCCCATGGTTTTCTTCCCTAAAAGTAGCAAATCCCCAATTCCTCAGACTTTGCACTAGCCAACTTTGCCAAAGTTCGCAAGATCTGCAGTTAGGCAGCAATTTCTGGACATCACATTGTTTTGAGACAATGTCGAGCCCTGAAGGGTGGAGACACAAGAATGCTTTTTCAGTGGTCTTGTTTGCAAGCCTTTGATGTTCCCTCTAAGTCATATTGTGTCAGTGGAAATGTTGGTCTGAGGCGAGTCTGGCAATTCTTTCAAAATGCACAAATGCTGAGTGCATGTTTTAATGGCTTCAAGCAATTAAAATAATGTTTAAAATAATTATAAGTAGCAGCTCATTAAAGCAAGGAGGCTGAGGGCCCGGATGGACACTGGCTTGTAGCTGTGCTGGGACAGTGTTGTGAAAGGGATGCTTAGGTCAATGGAAGTTCCTGCTGAGAAAATTCTGGTGTAATCTAAATCATCTGCTGCCTCTGTGGTGCAGATGCCCCTGAAAATGGACCATTAGACATTTACTGGGGAGAAACATGGTCCCTTAGGAAAAGGACAATTAAACACAAATGCAGGAATGAGCATATTAAATGTTTAACAAAACTAAAAACTAAAATTAAAAAAAAAAAAGCCCAATAAAGTGATTTCTTCAAACTAGAAACCTACAGACATTGAAGCTCAGTGCCCATAATATTAAGCCAAAGCAAATTCTCCAAGGGTATGTTGAGCAGGTAATGAGCTGATGGAGAATAAAAGAAGCTTCCAGAAACCGTGCAACCAAGGAAGAAATGGGCGGATTAAGATGTAAGCATATTAAGATGATAAGAAATTCCAGCATCAGAAGGAATAAAGGACTCTGTCATTAAAATGAATTAGAGATTAATCGAAATAAAACTTAAGAAGACTGAGCCTGTTGATCTGCTATCAGTGGGGCTTGTTTTAGCAGGGAATTTCAGGGGATTTATCACAAGATAATATGGATAAAAAGTTGCTCTTAAGTCTTTAAAGGGATACAACCAAATAAAGTAATCTTGCAAGATGACTTTCCTTTTACAACGACCCATATTCAAGACAAAAATATATATATATGCATAAGAATATTGTATCTTTTGCAAATAAATATGCAAAATATATCATCTTTGTGCTTCATTTTTCTCTAACTCTGGGGAAAAAAATCAATTTTGGTCTCTTTCTTTGAGAGAACCAAATCTAAATTTGAGCAGCACTTCTTGCCAAATAAACTCATCCTTTTAATTATGTTAGAAGTTAGAAGGACACACAGAGGGGAAAAAAAAAACATTTTCAAATTTTTTCTTTGCTTGCTCCAATCAGTTCAGATCTTTCCCATTTTAAGACAGCAGCAAGAACTTGAATATTCAGAAACCCAACTTCACCAGAAGCTTGAGTTTCTGAATTCACAACGATGATTATAGGCAATTATAGCCTTTATCTTTTTCCATTAATAGCATAAAGTAGCCAGTTAAAAAAAAAAAAAAAACTAAAAATCTTACACGGCTTTCTTATTTCCTCTTTATGGAATTGACTACCATGTCCTTTTGCTTTCTACTTATTTAGCTGTCTCTTCAGAGGACAGACAGTGAACTCGGATTCAACTTTTGTTTACTTTTGTCTCAGTGAAAACAATGGGGTCTTCTTGTGATAACTTCTTTTTATCTTCAAATTTTAATATTTACAATGAGTTTTTGCTACATGTCTTTCCTGAGAGTGGACTACACACTCCGTGCTTTCACTTTCCTGGGTTAACCATCAGGGATCTGGTCCCCAAGACCCTTGCTCAGCTCTTAGAGGCACCAGCAGAGGCCGACCTAAGGCTGGAGTGTTCTAAGATATGACAGTCCTCTTTGGAGTCCTTGTTGACCTTCCAAAGGGTTTACTGCAGAGAAAAAGCCAAATCAGAGACCAGTAAAGGCTCTTCAAATCAGACAGCCTGTCAAGACAGGGTCAGAGTACCAATGGCTCTAAATATAATAAGACAGTGACTTTTATGTAACTGGAGGAGCTACTTTGACCAGGAGTTCCCTCCTGCTTCTCCTGCACCCCAACAGGTTCTGGAGAGTCCTACAGTGTTGGCTGTTGGGTTTCAGCTCTTGACACCCTCCAGAACGCAGGAGATAGCTTACCATAATGGTTAGGAGCACAGGCTTTGGAATGAAGCGGGCCTGAGAACTAGCCTTTCCAAAAGGGCTCCTGGAGTCTACTGACCTACCAGCCTGCATGTACCCAATCTCAGAAGGTAAGCCGGTTGGGACCTGGTTAGTACTTGGATGGGAGTCCAAAGAGGGCTATTGAGACTCATAGAAAAGCTTCAAATTCCACGGCTCTGAATTCCCAAGAGCTGGGTGTTTTGAAAAACAAAACACCTGAAAGAATAGGAGCCTTCAACTGATGACAGAAGACAAACTTATAGAAAAGAAAATTGGTAAAATGTTCAATGGCCTGTCTGCATAGACCCAACAAAGGTTGACAGAGCTGGTAGAGGAGGAGCTAAGGAGAGAGCAAAGGCAGCTAAAATGTGGCCTCTTCCCTGTGAAGGGGTGCTGCTCCCTCCTACTAACCTGAGGAGGAGGTGGGGTCTGGACAATAGAAATCTCAGACAAATGGTCAGGTGACTCACTGCCTTGGAACTTGAAAGGGCAACAGGCCTTGTAGAGAAGCCTTTCATGTCAATATGGGTTGTGGGTTTAGAGAAGGATTGACAGCCACCAGTTCTAAGCAGAAAAGGCTAAAAGTTGGGTATGGAAGTGGCTGAGAGCATATGGTACAGGAGACATCTTAGTAGGGCTGTAGACATAGAGATTGCCTGTGGACTGGATGTGGTCGTGTCCTCACTGAATGCCATGTAAGTCTCTGCCAGCCAAGAGGAAAGGTGAGGAGAGGCCAAACCTTAAGACATTGACTTCAAAGCCAAAAGGGCTGAGACATTACCATGGTGTCTGAATGTACCTGGGTATAGCTAGATTTTGTCAGTAGACTAAATGGTGGCTTAAAAGATAATTTAAGCTCATTAATAGAAAGATCATCAAATTTATAGCTTTTATATACCTAAGTTTGTGGCTTGCAAATTTTGCACTTGGTAAAAGATTTAGTACAGTGAACCTTTCAGTTTGGGCAAAGGAGTCACTAAGATTTAACATACTTGATAATCAGGACTAAAGATTTGAGGTAAAACAAACAAACAAAAAAAACAGAAAGGGAGCTTGGGGAGTGGAGTGACTCAATATTCAGTGAGAAAAAACAATGTTTTATTTATTTATTTAGATACAGGATCTCACTGTGTCTCCCAGGTTGGAGTATAGTGGTGGAATCATATCTCACTATAGTCTCGAACACCTGGGCTCAAATGATCCTCTGGCCTCAGCCCCCTGAGTAGCTAGGACTATAGGCATGTGCCACCATGCCTGGCTAGTTTTTAAATTCTAATTTTGTAGTGACAGGGTCTTGCTATGTTGCCCAGGCTGGTCTTGAACTCCTAGTCTTAAGTGATCCTCTTGCCTCAGCCTTCCAAAGTACTGGGACTATAGATGCATACCACCACATCTGGCCAGAAATGAGGCTTTGAGGGACGTGGATGCAGCTGGAAACCATCATTCTTAGCAAACTATCACAAGAACAGAAAACCAAACACCGCATGTTCTCACTCATAGGTGGGAACTGAACAATGAGATCACTTGGACTCAGGAAGGGGAACATCACACACCGGGGCCTATCATGGGGAGGGGGGAGGGGGGAGGGATTGCATTGGGAGTTATACCTGATGTAAATGACGAGTTGATGGGTGCAGCAGACCAACATGGCACAAGTATACATATGTAACAAACCTGCACGTTATGCACATGTACCCTACAACTTAAAGTATAATAATAAATAAATTAAAAAAAAAAAAAAAAAAAAAGAAATGAGGCTTTGAATTTAAGAGACAACCATGAAGAAAGAAAAGAAAGCATGGCTTCAAGATATGTACCAGATATTAAAAGAATTCAGAAACCGATTGAGTGTAGAGTGCAAAATGAAGGGACAATTCAAAGATTGAAAATTCCTGAGATCCTGGAGCAAAGGTGGAATCATCAAGGAAGTACAGAAAAGCAAGTGATGATATGGGAGATTGGGGAGTGGAGTGACAAATGGAGTGATGGGTTTGTCTTACAAATAATTCATCTGGTGTTTTTACATAAATCAACCAATAATCAAGATAGCCGTGTGAGAAAAACAATTTTGTAGTTGCAAAAATGGAAGTGCCGACTTGTTCACGAATGTTCATAGCAGCACTATTCATAAAAGTCAAAAAGTGGAAACAACTCAAATGTCCATCAATTCAGCCATAAAATGGAATGAAGTACTGGTGCATGCTAAGACATAGATGCACCTTAAAAACGTTACGTTAAGTGAAATAAGCCAATTATAAAATGTCATATATCGTATGATTCCACTTATATGAAATTCTCAGGATAGATAAATCTATAGAGACAGAAAGTAGATTAGTGGTTTCTGGGGCCTAGGGAGGAGGATTTGCGGAAATGCAAGTAGCTCATGTGTACAGGATTTCTTTCAGAGGGGATAAAAATGTTTTAAAATTGATTGTGGTAGTGTTTGTACAATCCTGTGAATATTCTAAAAAACATTGACTTTACACTTAAGTGGATGAATTGTGTGTTATACTAATTATATCTTAATAACCTTTTTTTTTGTTTTCTCTTTTTCTTTTTCAGAAAAAAAAATGGATTTGCAGAAAGCCTAAGAAGCTTGTTCAAGCTGATGCAACTAGTGAAGGGGTCTAGGCTTGTTCAAAGCTGAGCACATAGATGCTCAAAAAAAAAAAAAAAAATTCAGGTCTGACTCAAATTGCATCATTTTTGAGACAGATTGGGTAGGCATTTTCCTTTGGCCTACTTTCAATGCATACTTGGCCAAAGTTGGTATTCAAATTTAAATTCAAATCTACAACTACATAGACTTGTTTCTATTGTTTCTAGTAGAATGTCATAAACTCAATTCTGTAGAGGTAAACAGATATAAATCTAGGTTAAGAATGCTTTGATAAAATATATTAAATTATGTATTAGTCCATTCTCACACTGCTACAAAGAACTGTCTGAGATTAGGTAATTTATAAAGGAAAATTATTTAATTGACTCACAGTTACGTAGGGCTACGGAGGGCTCAGGAAACTTACAATTATGACCTAAGGGGAAGCAAACATGTCCTTCTTCACATGGCATCAGGAAGGAAAAGGCTGAGCAAAAGGAGGGAAAGTCCCTTATAAAACCATCAGATCTTGTGAGAACTAACTCATTATTGCAAGAACAGCATGAGGGTAATGGTCCCCATGATTAAATTTCCTCCCACCAGGTCCCTCCCATGACATGTGGGGATTTGGGAACTAAAATTCAAGGTGAGATTTGGGTGGGGACACAGAGCCAAACTATGTCAAATTATTAGATTTTTTTAATGGTCAGAAAAAAAGAAGTTGCAAAACTTTGGCTCCTTTATGAATCACATACTATAGAGAGTAGAATGTCAACACTAGGCTAGATAGCATGGATGGAGCCCCAAGTTTCTCTTGTGGTAGACAATCAATCTAAGGCAGAATGTGGTTCAGTGTCTTGCCCAAAGCCAATTGGGGCACTGAGCTGCTGTTGGAAAAAAAGGCCAAAGATCTTTTTAAGGTATAGTGCTTTGACACCATGTTACTGGGGGATGTTTCAAAGATTTTCTGAATTGCTGACAACAGGTTTTTAACTTAGCTCAGAAAACGACACCCTGATTCAGAATTTGTGAAAAAAGTGGTTAATACAATTGTATTATTCAAAAAGAGCAAAGGAAATTCCAGTCCTAGAAATGCAAGATTAATAGATTCTCTATATCCCATAGTTGTTTTCATTTCCTATACAGTAAAACCATCTTGAAACACTAAACCCTAAACATAGTCTGTACATGACAGCAAAGAAACTTTTAGAAAAAGAATAAATTGCTGAATGCAAGTGCGGACTGTAATTTCTTGACATGGAATGGAAGCAGATGTGCCCAACTTAACATATCGTTATTAAATTCACTTCCAAGTGGCATTTTCTTCTCTTTTTGTAGGAGGGAGGTGTCTTGGCACAAAGCTTTCCTTTCTCTTAATCAAACAACCCTGTTTTTGTATATGCTATGAACAGTTAGAGTTGGGTCATGCATTAATTGTGAATAAAGGTTTAAGCTATAGACCTAAGTTCAGGGTGTTGTCTCTGCTACATGTGCTTTTACGATGAGGCTGTTAAATAAGCTGGACCACTCCTTCAAAGCAGTAGGATGTGACAGCATGTTGTACCTTTAGCGTTCTCTAGCACCATTTATTAAACTATAACATAAAGTTGCAAAAGGTGAGTATCTATCAATTATCTATCTATCTATCTATCTATCTATCTATCTATCTATCTATCAATCATTTGTTTATCTATCTGTCATGGGTAGACCACAAGGCTAAGCATGCTGGCTACACTATCACTGATCGAAGTGCAATGCAAGTGAGGCATCTTCCCCACCGTGCTGGAACAGAGGAAGTGCAGCTCTGAGAGGTTCAGGAACTTGCCTGCAGTCACAGTTGGGAAGTGGGAAAGGTGGAATTGCAAAGCTCTGACTACAAAGCTGGAGCACTCTCCACTACATGTGAAAACTTACAGCCTATCCTATGTACCCTTTCAGTTTACAGGAGAAACTGTAGTGACGGAAGTTAAGGAACTACCCAACATGAGATTACCTGAGGTTGGGGGTGAGGGTGAGACATCCACGTGGTCTCACCTGGAGGCTGATGATAGGGAGGCAAAATCTTTAAAGCGGCTGAGAAATGTCACTTTTCAAACAAGTGAAAATGCTGGAACTCCATGTTTGTGGATTTGTTTTGAAGCCTGTTCCTAGTCTAGTAGAGGGGAACTCCTAGGATTCTCTATAGAGCATTCTCAAGCACCTGTCAGGGAGAGAAGCAAGTCATATGGTGACCAGGGAGCCTAACTGCAGGGAGACCTGAGTATCCATTCCAACTGGCCCATGGGAACATCAACTTCTTTATCCATGAATCTTGCTCTTACCTTCTTACATGGAACCTTCTGTAATTTCGGCAAGAACCTTAGCCTTGTCCTCAGGATCCCTAGTTTGTAGATTGGGTGCCTGTTGTATACTACCTCTGTGACTTATGGGATGTGACCTCACTTCTCTTGTACTCAGTTTCTTTATCTGTAAAAGAATATTCTCCTCTCCTTAGAGATGTCCTTTTGTATCAGGTATGATCCCCAACTCATGTTTCTAACACGGAAGAAGTTTTGAACTGTTCCATTCTAGGTCCTTCAAATACTTTTCTGTCATATGCTTGTGATCATGGATTTGTGGGGCTGGGAGACTGGCAGGAAGTCTATGACTAGAGACCTTTGAACAAAGCAGGGGTCAGCACACCAGGTCTGCTTTTATATAGATCCTTTGAAGACCATACTCTAATATTCTGAGCTGCATATGAAATACAGGCCAATGGGACTGGGGCCTAAAATGGTGATATATGAACACTTAAAAATATACAAGTCACTCAAAGGAATGGTTCAAATGGCTAATAAATTTGGAATGAATACAAAGAAATACTTTCCCATGCAGAGTGTGGTTGACCTGTGGAATTCGCAGCTGCAGGAGGTAATTGAGTCAAATGCCGTGGGTGGATTTCATAGAGTTGGTGTGGCAGACAGCTGCCGAGGCGATGCAAATTGTGCTGTTAAAATTATGCTCTGGTTAGACATTCACCATCGTAGCAAGGGGCCAGAGTCTGTAGGACTAGAGCTACCCACACAAATGGGGTAGCAGCTATTTTTACTGAAGAGCCTTTTATTTTTCCAAAGTAGATTCTTACATCACTTCTCTGAAGTAAAAAGTAAAGAAGAGGGTGGTTAACGTGAACTCCTCTAGATGAACGTGTATCAAAAGAGAGGCACATTTGTAGATTTCTTTTCTCAAAAAGAAAAATGATGCACAGTTTCTTTTTATCTTAGGTAAGTTGAGCTCTCATGGGATCACACATTTTCAACTAAACTTTCCAATCCGAAGGTTCTTCAGAGCAGCCTGATCTATTTTTCCTAGCTGGTTCTGTGAAGACGGAAACACAGAGCTCTTTTCGTCTCTAAGTAATTCTGATGGCTCACTTGACCTTGAACGGGATGGCTGAAAGCATCTTCAGAGGATCCTGGTCCTCCAAGCCCACCTTGCATCTTCAGGAATCTTCCAGCAGTTCTCTGGGATTGTTGCAGCTCTTGGATTATATATATGCAAACAAAGAAAACAGCAAGGGTCTAGAATTTTAACATATTTTCCTTCAGGGCTGGACAGATGCATCTAAATCACAGGTCCCAACATTTTACTTTGTGGATGAAGCTTTGGTGTTCATAATAATACCACCACTCTTCTCTCTGTCTTCTTATTCTTGGCCCTTGTCCCCTCATTCTGAAATCCTGGCATTAGCAACTCTTCAGAGGCAGTGGCCCAGGTTATTGACACTCATCATTCCGGCTAGACATGGGTTGTGGTTGAAAGATAAAGGGAGTGTAATGATGATAACATGACTCTCTAGAGGACTTTGAGGAACCTCAGGCAAAGGCTTTGGGGTGACACCAGCTTGCAGGCTGCAGAAAGCCTGGATGCTGACATTAGCACCTGGGTCCAAGTTGTAAAGCCCTGTAGAGACTTATGTTTTATAAAATGAACACTAATCCTTTTGACTGGTACAAGAAGAGCCCACATTGCCTAATCCTGTGAAATAGGGCTCTTTAGCTCAAGGGAAAAGTAGAATTCACCATGCGTGGTTTTGGTCTCTCTCTCCTGTCTCCTCTTTCCCTTCTCCCCTCTCTCCTCTCTCTTCTCTCATTCCTCTCTCCTCTCCCCTCATTCCTCTCACCTCTCTCTCTTTCTCTCTCTCTCTCTCTTTGTGTGTGTGTGTGTGTGTGTGTGTGTGTGGCTGCAGTAACAGAAATCTGTATTCCCTGGGTGCAAAACCAGAGAAGCCTTGTGAAAAACTAAAGAACCCCAAAGACAGATGATGGACAAACCTGCCGTCATTTTGGGTCTGTCAAAGTTTCAGCTCATTCGCATGTTTCTGAGTCAGTAAAACCAAAAACATATTTTTCCAAACACATTTCCACCCTCCCATCATTTTTAAAATCCTGTGTAATTTAAGGGAAATTCAATCCATATGCTTTTGATTTGTTTACACTTGTATCATCAAAATATGTTTTTAAAGAGCTTGTGGAGATCCCAAAAGGCTCCTCAGCCTTTTAAATGAGCCTTTTAAAGCTTTTTTTCCCCTCTTAGTAACAGGAGGTTGCATGTTGCCAAGGGTAAATGAACTTGAAAATGAAGAGGTTTGTGCTGGGCTCAGAATTTTAAATCTACCACTTCTGCTTGGGGTTTAAATTGTAAAATTGGCTTCTGGAGGCTGTCTTCCCTCAGCACTGTTACCTGTCGGGAGACTAACAGGGGACTTGCAGCGTAACAACCGTAATCACCAGAACAAGGGGCCAGAGAACTTCTTCCGAAACAATCAAAGAGATAAGACAAGGATAAATTTTCTTTCATTTCCTTTAAAAAAAAAAAAAAGAGTGAAAGAAAAAATGAAGGAAAGAAAAAAATAGAAAGAAGGAGAAGAAATAAAGGAAGAAGAAGGAAGAAAAGAGGGAAGGAAGGAAGGAAAGAAGGAAGGAAGGAAGGAAGGAAGGAAGGAAGGAAGGAAGGAAGGAAGGAAGGAAGGAAGGAAGGAAGGAAAGAGAAGCAAAACGAAGGGAAAAAAAGCCCATCTCTAACAAACCAAGTATCCCATTCTGCCCAGGCAAAATGACAGTGTAAAGTTGTCCCAAGAAATTAATGGCATTGACCATATTTTCCTGTATCTTTGAGATCCTTAAACTGTTCTTCACAAAATCCTCTGTATTGCATGGGATCATTGACTCTTGGTGTTGAAAGGGAAACTTTATCTATTTTAAGGATGAAAACTGAGGGTGGGTTTACACAATTAGAGAGTGGCCACAGTGGGAATAGAACTGTTTCCTGATTCTTGCTCATTCCACCTCTCTTTCACCCCCATGCCCATTTTACAGATGATAAAATGTAAGTAAAGAATAGGGTGCTACCTCTTTATGAGCAGGGACTACCTTTTTATTCCATCTTCTCAGGATCCCAACACTGTCTGGCACTGTGCCTTAGCATAGAGGATGAGGTCAATGATTATCTGTTAGGAGAATAAACAATTAGATCCATATAAACTAGATGAAAAATTAAGAAGAAACACACACACACACACACACACTCTTAGGCATTAATAATTTGATTTTGCTTGAATTATTCGAGTCTCTTTTCTCTCTCTGGTTGTCCTGTCTAGCCCATCACCTGACTTTGTCAGATATTTCAGGCCCAAACATTTCCAGAATAACATCATCAGTCAGTTCTTCTTTCATATCTGAAATTGGTGTCTTTAATTCTGCAACTCAAAGAAATGGAAGGGAATACAAAACAGAACAAAAGTCTCTTAATCGCTTACAAATTTTTCTAGCATGATGATCAAATGTGCCCCATCTGCTATGTACATGTCTCCGACTTTCTCATGGAGGGAGTGCTGGGACCAGAGCACAGAGCAAAACCCTCAACCTGTGATTTCTACATTGGCAAAATGCAAAATAATTAGTCCAAACCAAAGTCTGTGAACTAGATGTGTTCACAAATTTGTCCCTATGTTGAGATTTCCAATTTCAATCCAATGTCTTTTAACTGATGGCTTCTACCCATTTTTGTTAGGCACATTAGACGTATCAAAATAATGTATACAAACACTAACCATTCACCTTAGAAAGTAAGTAGAAGATGTGAGTACAATTTTTACTTTTTTATTTCAGGTTCAATGCCAATGACAATAAAATTCCTAAAAGCCTATTTAGTATGCCAGGTGAAATTTCCAGAATTTGGTGGAATATATCTGTCTTCCTACTGAGACATAGAGATATAAATATGTTCCTTCCACATGCCCATGTAGACACGTGTTTACATGGAGTAACATCATTCTATAATAGGCTGTGGCCAGCCAGTAGCTGGAAGTTTCTTTGCATTTTAGGAGTCCTTCATGTAGGTAGTTGTGAATGGTTTTCCTCAGAAGACCAGAGGAAGCTGAGCACAACAGCAGGCAAAGAATATTGATCATACAATCAGAGCTTGGTAAAAACTTTCATGCTTTAGAAGCAAGAACCTTGCTATACACAAATATTTGTCTTGCCACATCTTCTTTGATTTTGCTTTATTTTGAAATACTTTTATAGCTAGAAGGTTAGAGCTTATCTGGTTCAGTGTTTCTGCAAGGTCCTTAAAGATAAGCCTCACTAGAAGTCTAGGCTTCAATCCAGACCTACTAAGTCAGCATTTCCAGGGGAAAGGCCTAGCTGAGCATCTCCAAAAACCCTGTAGGGAATCTGTGTCACCGGGGAGGAAAGACTGACTGGGTTCCTTGCATGCACCAGCTTCATGGCTGAAGTGGGTGAACACTGGGGCCCCTCATTCCTCTCTGTACTTTTTCTACTTTACCCACCCATGTCTTTGGTGAGCACAACTGGGCTTCTAGAAATAACCAAATCAGAATGTAGGAAGTCGAAAATTTGGACCTGTGTGTGCTTATCTGTGTCTTACATTTTCTCAGTCTTGGTCTCCCCATCTGTAACATGCAGAGTTCAGAGGAGATTCCTAAGGCTTTTGCAGCTTTCCTGTTATAAGAAGAAACTGTAACCCTTACTGCATATACCATAAAACAGAGACTGCTTCTTATTGATCGTTGAATCCCCACACCTAGCACATAAAGATGCCCATTAAATGTCTATTGAAGAAGGAAAAAAAAAACAGCCCACAAGAATGTAGCATATCGAACTGGGTGGTCCACAAAACACAACTTTTTCCATGGTTTTTTCATTTCCAGACTTTTACCTGTAACAGTGATTTTTATAAAAGTAAATCTGTTGTTACAGTGCCATATTATTATAAATGTTCGTTACATACTTGGGTATTTTGTTTCTCTGACACATCCATGAAATCTGTCTAGGTTTGAACCATTTAGAAATAAGCCACTCTCTTTAAGAATTCCTAGGAAATAAATCTCTTACCTTTTTCTCAAATGTCCAACTCCAAATACTCAAGCCTTTAAGTCACATCCTTTGTTTTCTTTAAAAACGGAACACAGATAAAACTGTTGTTTTCCATTTAGCATATTTTCAGATGTGCTGGGGAACAGACCATTTTGAGGAAAGTATGTTACAATTTAAAGTCTTACAATTTAAAAATTCATTTAAAAAAACCCGGGAGGCCAACCCATCCTCTGTGAGGCTGCTATTAATTTAAACCTCCTGTGTGGACAGAACACAGGTGCAAGGCTTTGAAGAAGTCAGGAAATGAAGCGATGGAAGACATCAGGCTCTGGCCTAAACCATCACTTCATGACTTGCAAGATGACTGAAGCAGGGGCTGGAGCGAAGGAGAATCATATGTGGGTGTAATTTTTCAGGTAAAGCTAGGAGGTCGGTAAGGATGCTTTTCTGCATCTGGTCCACATTTGATGGCTTCACAGGATGACAGAGGGAGTGGGGCGCCCCACAGAAGGGGTGAGAAGGGAGCACAAGAGGCAAGCCTGCCTGGATAGCTAAGGAAGCCCCAATTCAAGCTCTCCATTTGCTTATTCTCTATCATTTTACAGACGATGTGAAACTCCCCAGTGTTGCAGCCTCTGGCACATTCTTCACCTGTATTTTGAGAAAGAAAGGCAATCAAGAAAGCAAAGAGTGCTAATGTGTGACAGTGCACAGACTTGGGGAGGGAACCATTTTTCAAAAAAATACGTGGTCAAGTGCTGTGATGATTTGAGCCCTTTTCAGGGTTTTAAGTAAATGGCTAGAAATGAAATTGTTACCACCAGGGTCGTATCAGAAAGCCGAAATTCATGACTTGTGACTGGGTTCGTTATGTGACCTGTGGGGGTGTTACTTGCGAGGGATACTGTCAAGCGCACTCCCAGGGGAGATCAGCATTCACAATGAGACTTCCCAGAGACCACTAGTTTATTTCAGACATAACCTCTCCTAGGCAGCGATGCAAATGAAGGTTCAGCCAACTCAACAACTCACGGTCAGGGATATGCCCAAGTAAGTTCTTTGACTGGACATCTGAAGGGTGCTGCTTGGCCCCAGAAAACAAGGCATCTTATCTCCATTTCCAACCTCTCTCCTATTTCCCCACATAGCCCTGACCTCTCTTCCGTTCATTTTCCATTTCCAACCACTGGAATTAACGTGTTTGCCTGTGTACATTTCTAGTGATTGCATTCTATTGATCATTCTGTTCTCTCTGGTATATTACAAGTTCCTAAAGGGGAAAAAAAATGCCTATCCTCCTTTTATTTGTACCCAAGCATTGGGTAACTTACAAAATGTCCTATAATTGCTGACTTGACTGATAAGAAAATCTTGTTGGAGTGGAGAATCTGTTTGATTGAGGCACATCTTTCAGAATGTATCACAGGAATACTCTTGTATGAATGCCCTGAGTGGGGCCATGAGTTGCAGGTCTGTTGACAGATCGTCCAGAAAAATAAATAAGGGAAAAGTATTAAAGCTGAGAACAGGGATTAGGTTGAAGACACCTATGTATAGAGGGATTATTCTAGTTATTTACCAGCTTTCTGTATAAAACTGATGGGATCGTGACTCAGTCACCCCTTAAACAACTGGTATAATGCTTTATACAAAGTAGGCAGTTTGTGAATATTTGTAGAATAGAATTTGGAAAATATGTGAATCACTTCAATGCCTATCATAGCCACTGTCTCATTCATTTTCTCTGTCCACGAAATAGATCAAGATTAGACTGAATCTTCACTTGTCTATTTCAAAACCTGCGTCTGAGTCCACTGCCCTGTTCAAATGGGAAGATCTATAGCCCTTGATAAAGTTGATGTCTGGAAACCTGTGTATGCTCACCCAGTGCACCCTGTGAAATCATTCATATGATTCTTCACCTCTTCCCTGGATAGTAGGATCTTGTGACAGAGGTCACCAACAGTCTAGTTACATGAGTGAAATGAAAAGCAGAGGCAAATAAAAATGCAGTGTACTCTCCCAGTGAAATGGACCAGAAGAACAATTGCAGGCAACATGAAATAATTCTTATTCTAGCTCTTTGGCCACTTAGGCTCCTAAGCCTTCAGAAAAGTAAAAAAAAAAAAAAGATTCTCAAGGAGAGAACAGAGGAGAAAAGGATGCCCTTCAGACAATCTGACAGAGCCAACGAGTTTTGCTGTAGATTATTAGAGTAACATGTATTTGGGAGGTAGTGGTACCAAGGAAACCCCTTAAAAACAGAAATACTGTCCTTTGGAATTTAAAAAATGTTTTGCTTATTAGACAGATGAACAACACTCACAGATTAATAAGGGCTCCAGGTGTTCATTCCCTAATGGTTCACAAGCTTGGGGTTGGGGTCGGAAGATAAGAGAAAAAGAATGAAAATAATGGTCCACCCCTTGCACACATGAAAGTACCATGGGTTAGTTCTGTTTTCTGTGTCCAGGTGGCTGTCCTCTTCTTTTTGGGCTTCAGTAACTGGAGACACATGTTTTAGGTGCAAGACTGAATTTCACGTACTAGCAAATAGAAGGTTGCAGGGCAAAAGGGAATAACAGCGTGAAAACACTTCCCTCAGTGCAGTTTTCCTCAGAGAGCCCATCAGACGATGTACAGACGCATCCACAGCGTCTCAGTACCTCCACGACTGCCACCCTAATCCAAGCCACCCCTGTGTTTCATCTGAATGATTGTGGTATCCCCCTGTAGATCTCTCTGCTTCATCCCCTGCCTTCCTTCCTTGTTTTCAAACCAGCAGCCAAAGTGATCCTTTTGCCATGAAACTCAGAGTGTGTCAAGCTTCTGAACCTCTGTGATAGTGCTGCCGGGTAAAATAAGAGATGCCCAGTTATTTGAATTTCAAATAAATAATCAGCAATTTTTTTAGCATGAGTATGTCTCAAAAGTTGCATGGGACATGTTTACACTAAAATGTATTTGTTTTTTATATTGTTTTACTATTGTTGCTATAACAGATTTCCACAAACCTAGTGTCTTAAAACCTCACAAATGTATTGTCTTATATCTCTGGGGACAAGAAGTCCAAAATGTGTCTCATTGCATTAAAATCAAGGTGTTGACAAAATTGTGTTCCTTGCTCTTTCCAGTTTATAAAGGCAGCATGAATTCCTTAGCTTGTGACACCTTCCTCCATCTTCAACGGCAGTGATCCAGTCACTCTGACTTCTGCTTGGACCAACACATCTCCTCCTTCAACTCTTCTGCCTCTCTCTGCCATCTTTTAAGAACCATGAGCATGTCCTTGGGCCCACCCAGATGATCCAGGATAATATTCCCATTTCTAGTACCTTAATATAATCACATCTGCAAAGTCTTACTTGCCGTATAAGGGAACACATGCCATATAGAGGAATAGGTTCTGGAGATTAGGATGTGCACATTTTGGGGGGCCGTTCTTCTGCCTACCACATTGTTTATCTGATATTCAAATTTCACTGGTGTCCTAGGATTTTGTTTGCTAAGCCTGGCAACCCTAGCCCGTTTACATTTCACTCAGAGGAAAAGCCTACTCCCCTCTACTAAGCTAGACGGCCCTATGATATGACCCCTCACTCACTCCATTCTAGCCACACTGGTCTTCTTTCTGTTCCTTGAACCCTTTCAAGCATGCTCCAATCTCAGGTTCTTGCTTGGTGTTCTCCTCCCACCTCCTGGGCGCTGCCTTCAAGGAGGTCCTTGAGGAAATGTCATCTTTCCCATGAAGCTTTCCTTGAGAACCCTCTCTCCACCAATCATGTCCCATTCTAATCTCCTTCATTTTATTTTTCTCTGCAGCACTAACCGCTATCTGAAGGGCTTATATTACTTATATTAATATATCTTGTTGATGGTGTCTATTTCCATCCACTCTTTGACCACCTCTAGGAGAGTTTATCCGCTAATTTGTCTCCCACGTCTTACAACTCAATACTCAGCAGACGTGCTGAATGCATATCTGTTGGCTGAAAGAACGAATGAATGAACCAACAGAGTGGATAAAGTCGTGGATAAAGCGGATAAAGTCTTTGTCTTGCCAGATCTAAGAAGTACGTGGTTGCTTTTATTTTCTACATTGAAGTGAAGCCTCAATAAACTGTATTTTAATAAGCTCATCTAAAAATAGAAGAGAGCCCTGCCTTGTGATCTATGGGAATTTATTAATTATTACATAAGATTGAGGGATAAGTAGGTATAGCTTTAGCAACAGCCAGCTGCCTCACCTCTGCTCTTCAACCTCTGTGCAGTTCTGAGCTGTGTCTTTCTCATTGCTCATTTTAGTTGCTAGGCTTGGTTCTAGAGAGTGAAAATTTTCCCAATGATCTTTATTATGAAACTAATGATAATAACAATAACAAACAGGTCTTAAAAGGTACCTTTTCAGAACCTTTGAATTCCGTTATTCTTATGTGTGGAGTACTTCTTTATTAAATCTTTCAACTGTGAAATTTTCATAGATTTTAATGGTACCATTCTAGGGAATTTAAATGAAGCTTTTTCTGAGGGTCACAGGGCCTGAAGGACTGACAGAGAAAAAGAAGAGAGAGAACTGAGGTTTCTCTTCAAAATAAACCTTACTAAGAAAATGCCTCTGTGAGCCTGGGCTCCATATCTGGCAGAGCAGATCAGAGTCATGTAGACACTTTGCTGATGGTTTATGTTGAACCAACATTTTAAACAATATGACAAAAAATAAAAATAAACAATATGAAATAGGGCTTGCGATTTCAAAATACTCTGAATCTGAAATATAGATTTCAAAATACTCTCACAGGAAGTAACGACAAAAATTTACAATAGAGGTTTCTGAAATACGTGTCTCAATACATGAATGAATGAGTGACCAATTAAACAAATACATCCGTAAATTCATCTGTGACTCCCTATGCATCTTGTGTTCTTACCTCTGTTATAACTTTTAATATAGACATTGTCCTTTATCTCTCAATATAACCAGATCAAAGCTCTTTGGCCTAGACATTTAAAAAAATACAGAAGATAAATATTTATGTAAATAAGCATGCCCTGATCTCCAAATTATTCCATGATTTACCTTAAAATACGAAACGTTTCAAAAGAAGACTTTATTTTTCCTCCTGCTGACTTGGGAAGCAAGTCATTGATCCTGATATTAGACGGAAAAACACAATTCTGTCGATGTTATGCGCCTTTCCACCTCCTCTACCTAATCGAGTTCTCTCCTTTCTCCAAACCCTGTTGCATTTGATAGGTGGAATTTCACAGCACGAGCCTTCATTGCATCTTATTTTATATTTTCTGTCTTAAAGCATAAGTCTTGGGTACCTTACAAGACTGGGCAGTATAAGGTCATGGAAAGATCTAGGGCTTGGAACAGTGAAGACTCGTAGACAAATCCTGAATCTGCTACTCAATATGCCTTAGGAAAGTTAACAATTACGCATTCTATTTGTACCTATAAAATGGGAATAAGAATACACACTTCATGTCCTGTTGAGAGAATTACACACGACAATATATGTGGAAAGATTGACATCAAACTACAATATAGTATGTGCTCAATACTTATTTTTCTCTTTATTTATTTTATTTTATATTTTATTTTTTTTTTGAGACGGAGTCTTGCTCTGTCGCCCAGGCTGGGGTGCAGTGGACGGATCACAGCTCACTGCAAGCTCCGCCTCCCGGGTTCACGCCATTCTCCGGCCTCAGCCTCCCGAGTAGCTGGGACTACAGGCGCCCGCCACCTCGCCCGGCTAGTTTTTTGTATTTTTTTAGTAGAGACGCGGTTTCACCGTGTTAGCCAGGATGGTCTCGATCTCCTGACCTCGTGATCCACCGGTCTCGGCCTCCCAAAGTGCTGGGATTACAGGCTTGAGCCACCGCGCCCGGCCTTATTTTTTCTCTTTAAAGCACAAAAGTCATGAGTCATATTGCCCACAGCTTAGAGCTAAGTATGGGGTAAGTGCTCAATAAATAGTGATCATTTGGTCATAGTTTAATTGTTGAGCTTGGGAAGCATTTCAAATTTCTCACTTTGTGTCCTTAGTCAAAAATCGATGAGAGTTTTGCCTTCTGTCTAGTGTCAGCCTGGGGACTGTAAATAGGGTGATACTCTTCTCTTCCCCGCTAAGTCCCTCTCACCCTCAACAGAGGAGTTTAGAAAAGGTGATTTTCAAGAGGCAATTTATTGAAGATAATTTTCCCTGCTGAGCAGCCTAAAAGAATGCATTTCTTGCAGTGTCAGAGTAATGATTTCTTCTTAAGGAAGATAAAACCTTTTACCCTTTCAAAGCACCTGTACAAACCAGGTACTGAATGTACACATAACTAGGTTTTTCAATTGTTGAAACGATCAGAAAAGAACTTGCCAAAATTAAAATAATACTGTTTCACCAGAAAGGAACATTGCTACTTAAAGTAAAACAGTTTCCACTCTTGCTAACACCCATAACTAAACCTGCTGGGCTTCTGCATTTCTCTAGGTACTTTAGGGACACCAGGTATAGAGGGTGAGCGACATCCATATGGAAGGTGGGCGTGGACAATGAGCAAAACTTCTCCTGAGGTCAGGCTTTGCTCTGTTTAACTGTTGGCCTAGAAGATGCAGCCTTGCCTTTTTGTAAATTCAGAAGCAGTGGTAGCACATGGGAAAACCACTCATGAGAACAAATTTCCCTAGTATAACTGCCTCTTTTAAAAATTATATATTTGGTTATAGGCCATTTTGATCTGTATTTGTTGGCACCGTGGGCTTTCAAATGCCTTCACACTTACACACCCACTCTTACTATATAAAAGTCAGATCATGGTTTTGTTTTAAAACAATGTAATTCAGTTTGAATTCAGTACACTTCAAATGCCTTCTTGGTTTAAAAAGTGAAGATTTATCATTATTGACAATTTTTGAAGGAAAACAACGTAAACTCATTATTACCACTGTCGCTATTACAAACGTACTTAAGCTGTTGTGATGTGGCAATACCATGTTTAATGGACTTAATTATTAAATCAGTTAACTAAATTTATTATTTCATTTCCATGACAACTTTATAAGGCAGGTACTATCATTATCTCCATTTTACAGATGAGGCTCTGACCCCTTAGAAAGGTTAGGGAACTTTTCCAGAGGTCATGCAGCTAGAATTTGGTAAACTGAAAAATAGTGTTAATTTCCTGGGGCTGCTATAACAAAGTATCAAAAACTGGGTGGCTTAAAACCACAGAAGTTTATTTCTTCATTGCTCTGGAGGCTAGAAGTCTGAAACCCAGGTGTTACAGGTGTTACAGGGCCGTACTCCTTCTGAAATCTCTAGGGAAGGAGGGTTCCTTGCCTCTTCCAGTTTTTGGCAGTCCCAGGCATTCCTTGGTTTGTGGCCACATCCTTCCAATCTCCACCTCCATCTTCACAGGGCTGCCTTCTCTGTGTCTCTACGTGTCTGAGTGTCTTCACAGAGCATTTTCCTGTGTCTGCATCCAAATTTCCTTCTTCTTATAAGGATGCCAGTCATCTCAAATTATTAAGGCCTACCATAATAACCTCATTTTTTTTTTTTTTTTGAGATGGAGTTTCACCCTTGTCCCCTAGGCTGGAGTGCAATGGCATGATCTTGGCTCACTGCAACCTCTGCCTCCCGGGTTCAAGTGATTCTCCTGCCTCAGCCTCTGAGTAGCTGGGATTACAGGTACACGCCACCACACCTGGCTAATTTTTGTATTTTTAGTAGAGACAAGATTTCGCCATGTTGGCCAGGCTGGTCTTGAACTCCTGACCTCAGGTGATCCAGCTGCCTTGGCCTCCCAAAGTGTTGGGATTACAGGTGTGAGCCACCACACTCGGCCATAACCTCATCTTAACTTGATTAAATTTGCAACAACTCTTTTTCCAAATAAGACACCATCGCATTCACAGGTGCTAGGGTATCGGACAGCAACAGTTTTCTTTTTCCCAGGGGGAAACAATGCAACCCATAGCGCATGCCCAGTCCATCTCATTTAGAATTCTGTCTTTGTTCATTTGTTTTAGAGACAAGATCTCGCTTTGTCACCCAGGCTGGAGTGCAGTGACATGATCACAGCTCACTGCAGCCTCAAGCTACTGGGTTCAAGGGGTCCTCCTGCATCAGACCACCGAGCAGCGGGGACTACAGGTTGTGCACCATCACACTCAGCTAATTTTTATTTTTATTTTTTGCTGAAACAGGGTCTCACTATGTTGTCCAAACTGGTCTTGAACTCCTGGGCTCAAGTAATCCGCCTGCCTTGGCCTTCAAAAGCACTGGGATTACAGGCGTGAGCCACTGTGGCAGCCAGAATCCAATTTTTAATGAATTCTTTCCTTGAGACAAATTCCTAGAAGATTTTGCTCAACAGAAATGAACAGACCCTCAAGGACCCCACTTTGCAGAGGATGATGCTTAATTTAGGGGCATGATTTCTGACCTCTTTACTTAGCAATCACCCGACTTTATAGATGCCACGAAAACCTATCAACAGACTGGGACTCCACGAAACAAAGAAAATAAGTCTGTTTCGAATTCTTATTTGGGATTCCTTTCTCTTCCAAATTTTCACAGAAGCTCCTTGGCCCCTAATAATCCTGGAACAAGAGAAAACGGGGTCTTCCTTCAGGCTCTTGTTGCTCACAGACCCCAGTGAGCTGGGGCAGTTGCTATGGAGGAACGAGGCTGCTCTTTTCCAGGCAGGGGGCAAAGCTTGCTGAGTGTTCAGCGCCTGAGCCCTGAAGCCTGGGAGTTCTTCACCTGCCTCTGCTCCTCTGGGCACAGATCCCTGCCACTAGACTGCTGGGGTAGCCAGACTGGAGTCTTTTTAAAGGTTAGCAAGTTTGTCTGTTGCCATCTGTCTTTCCCTGTGTGTGTGTGTGCTCGCTCATGATTCTGTGCAATGTGCAAATTTAGAACTTGCTTGGAACAATGCTGAGGGAACAAACCTCGGCACTGGCTCTCAATCACCCCGGAATCCTGGGGCACAGGGATTACTTAGATGCAAGTGTCTTTCAGGCAGCAGTAACTGGGACAATAATATAAGTAACTGGGACAAAATTTTACAGCTGTAGGGGACCACTTTGTTCAAACTCTGAATTACGTTATTGATGAAATTGAGGACTACAAAATTTAAGTGCATGACCCAAGGTCACACATCTAGTTTGAGGCCAAGCTGACGGGAGGGCTTAGGTCTCCATCTCCCTGATTCTCAATCCAGAGCTCTGTTCAATAGACTAATGAATCAGTACATTTTATAGAGCTTTCTCCCTTCAAAGGGTTCTCAGAGAACATTGCATCTTTTCCTCCCAACAACGTTGTAATAAGAGAATTGATTTGCCTCCATTAAGAGTAGCTCAGCATACAGCATATGTCCTTCTTGCAAACCAATCTGGTTTTAATTCTGTAAATGCTCTCTCTCCTTTCTTATGTGTTTATGTTTATTTCTCTGTATGTTTGTATTCTGTTCAGGGTTAGCAAAGTTCATGATTTGTTTTCCACTCATGGATGGTTTGGTTTCTGATAAGAACTCTGTCTTCTCCAAATTATCCTCATAGTTCTTGAAACAACATACCCTAAAGCTATTGCCCACACGCCTATCATTGGTAGTCATTACCTTTATTACTTTAGAACCTTCTACTTTCATTTTGGTTTCTATGCTTATCTATCTATCCCTGGGAGTTATTGCTCTGCCATTGCTCTGCCATGCGGGATATGAAAAGAATACAGGCTTTGGGTCATACATATGTGGGCTTGAACCTGGCTCTGTCACTTAACTGACCACATGACCACTGCGTTCTTATAGGTACAAAATGAAACAAAACAAAACAACAGAAGATATGTAACATTTGTAAAAAGGGTGTCCTGATGCTTATATAGGATGACAAAGATTTAGTACTTGGTACATAGTAGGTGTATTAGTTCATTTTCTTACTGCTATGAAGAAATACTCAAGATTGGGTAATTTATAAAGAAAAAGAAGTTTAATGAACTCACAGTTCCACATGACTGGGGAGGCCTCACAATCATGGGAGAAGAAGGAGCAAAGGCATGTCTTACATGGTGGCAGACAAGAGCATGAGCAGGGCAACTGCCCTTTATAAAACCAACTGACCTTTATAAAACCAAATAAGTCATGAGACTTATTCACTGTCACAAGAACAGCATGGGAAAAACTTACCCCCGTGATTCAGTTACCTCCCACCAGGTCCCTCCCATGACACAGGGGGATTATGGGAGCTATAATACAATTAAATATGAGATTTGGATGGGTAAACAACCAAACCATATCAGTAGGTATTCAATAAATACTAGCTCCTCTATAAGAAACCATACATGAAGCTTATAGTGATGAGCTATGCTCCTCTACCTTGATTAATGCTTGAGTTTATTCGAATCATTAAAAAAATCATAAAGAGGGGCAAATGTTGTATCAGCATCCAGAATAGTAGCCTTCACACTCCCTGAGCAAGATGTGTGGATAGGAGCAAATGCATAGGGTAGGGCAAGATTACACTGTGTCTGTACCCCACTTTGGGCATTTGTTTGGGATGATGTTATAGAGTGAGTACTTGTGTCCCCTCTGTATTCATATGTTGAAATTCTAACCTCCAATGTGATGGTAGTCGGAGGTAGGGCCTTTGGGAAGTGAGAAGGTCATGAGGTTGGTGCCCTCATGAATGGGATTAGTGCCCTTATGAAAGAGACCCTAGAAAGCACTATTACCCTCTTTTTACCATGTGAGGACACAGTGAGTAGACAGAAATCTGCAATCTGGAAGAGGACCCCAGTGTTGGCACCCTGATCTTGAACTTTCAGACACCAGGACTGTGAGAAATAAACTTCTGTTGTTTATAAGCCAACAAGTGTATGGTACTTAGTTACAGCAGCAAGAACTAACCAAGATAGATTATAAGTGACATGGAGAGACATTGGCCAAAAGGATTGAAAGCAGTAGGGCCAGGCTCCCTTGTTGAAGGGCATGGCCAGATGGCTCTCAGAGTGAGTGTTGCTGATGGATCATGACAGCCACACCCCCGCCGCCCCAACCATCAGAACAAGCCCTGAGAGAAAATGCAGAGTGGGTGTGTGACATATTTGTAGTCCATCATGGCTGATAAATAGTCCCAACTTATTTCCAGGGATGTGAGTTAAACAAAACGGTGAACACTACTTGGAAATGAGAGGGACTGATTGTGCATAATATTTATCACCTCTTTAAATAATGTAATTTTCCTTACCATCCTTGCAATGTTTTTCATTCAAAGACTGTTATATTTTGTGTATTTGCCTCACAAACGACCTGTAAGTCGTAAGTGTTTATATTCCCATTTTTGGGAAAAAAAATTCATCTCAGGATCACTTGCTTGGAGAAAAGTCAAATCTCCAGGTAATTTTTGAAAAGTCATGTTCTAACTCAGTATTTTTATTTCTCAAATAATGTATTCAAATGTTTTTCTGATTTGTTCAAAATTGATAATTTTATGTTTTAAATGTCTTGGGATCTATAAATGCTAACTTTAAAAAGCAGACTTGCTGTAACTGTGGATATTTCCCATTGAGCATGGGGATCATTGTAGGGACAAATACTGGAATGAGTCTAATTATATCCAAACCACTCCACTAAATCGCTGCTGAAAGCACAAGCCAATGAGTTACATCTGAGTTCAGGAAATCCATACCCTCAGTTTGCTGAGATTGGCTGAGGACAAAAGAAAAACCTGAACCTATAGGTATCTCCTCAAAATGAACTATATCTCTCAAGGTTCTCCATCAGCTCTGTATGGGTTTATATTTTTCTCTACCAGATGAGAAACTGTGTTAAGAATGAAAGTAGAAAAACATCTCTTTTTCTTTGTGACATCTTCCTTTTGTTTCCATTTTATCCAATACCATCTGGAAAACATGAAGAGATATACTGTGTGTGATATATGAGCATATTCAGCATCATTGTTGAGATGGAGAGGGAATTTAAAGTGCAGTAAATAAAAAATTGTAGGCTGAGCTTGTAGATTTTAACAAGCTAATGATAAGACTATCAGCCAGTTCAGAGTAGTCCCTAAAACTGCTATGTATTCAGTGATTTTTGCTTTATTATTTGTTGGATTTTAGGATTTATATATGTATGTTATTGAAAATATAGAAAGATACCATAGTAATTAAAGTCAGGCTGGATCTATCATTCTTATAGAATTTGTAAAGAATTTGTAAAGAAGTGAATATGTTATAGGCAGTTGACTTGGAGATTATGCTAGTTCCCTAACTTATATCTGAGATCTTCCAAGCTCATATTATGTTAACACAAGTCACTCCTAGGGCTTGAATGAAAAATGAATGATTGTACTACAATGCTGTGTTATTGTGGCATTTCTCCTCAGTCAGTAAGACTTTTTCTCTTCCAAGTGTACTTCTAATGGGCTTGGTAATAAAAACCAACAAATTTCTTCAAAATTGTTTTCTAATGGTGACAGTTTTAATATTACAGAACAATAAATATTTAGTTGTCTCTATGCCATATAGCCACTTCAGTGAGTGTGACTCACTCTTTGAAAGATTACATCCTTCTTGGGCTGTTGGTGTTTGTGTCCTGGGATGCTTTGGGGTTGACCCTGGATAGCATTCACGGTCATTAGCTCATGGTGTTCTTGGGAAACATTTGAAGTCAGCTGGCATCCTGCTGATGGAGCTGCTGAGTTCAGCATCACATCGACATAATTTCATGATGCGTTTGCATGAAGGGCTTTGGTGCCATTTCTGAGTGAGGTAAGCACTTTTGGATTGAGTGTTGACAAAATTAGCTGCTTGTTACCTGATTTGCAGGGTTATGTTTCTTGGATATCGTTGCCTCTTAGTTTCTCCACCAGTGATACACTCTAATGTGCATTATTGCTGATTGTTGTGCAATGCTTTTGAAAATGAAATACAGTCAAAGAGATTTTCTTTTGATATACCACTAATAATGTAAATCAAAGGGCTTCCCTCAAATAAAGCTATAAAGCTTGTTTTTTAAAAAATTTTTGTTTTTGTTTTTGTTTTTTCTAAAATAGAAGAGTTTATGGTTTCATTAAACTAGTTTGTTGGTTTCATTCATCTAGGGACACCCTAGATTTGAGTAGACTTCTTGATATTCATTAATAAGAATAACAAAGTTTTCTCTACTTTTATTTGAAGAACTGCTTTCTCAATTAAAATCCTGAAAATTTGTATTCTTAGGGGTAAACAGCTTCACTTTAATAGTACAGGTTAAGCATCCCTTATCTAAAATGCATGGGATGAGAAATATTTTGAATTTTTTCAAACTTTGGAATATTTACATTATACTAGTTGAGCATCCCAAATCTGAAGATCTGAAATCTGAAATGCTCCAGTGAGTATTTCATTTGTGCATCATATTGATGCTCAGAAAGTTTTGAATTTTAGCCAGGCATTGTGGCTCACACCCGTAATCCCAGCACTTTGAGAAGCCAAGGTGGAAGGATTGGTTGAGGTCAGGAGTTCAAGATCAGCCTGGGCAACATAACAAGACCCCCATCTCTACAAACAATTTAAAAATTAGTTAGATGTGATGGCATGCATGTGTAGTCCCAGCTACTTGGGAAGCTGAGGCAGGAGGATCACTTGGGCCCAGGAATATAAGGCTGCAATGAGCTTTGGTCACACCACACTGCACTCCAGCCTGGGCAACAGAGTGAGAACCTGTCTCTAAAGAAGGAAAAAAGGTTTCAAATTTTGGAAAACTTCAGATTTTGGATTTGACTTTAGGATGCTCAACCTGTAATAATCACATTGGACTGAGACTGATCTGTACACCATGACTAGAGGCCAATTCTGCACCAGTGGGGATCACCAGCAACATGGAGGTCAGCAGAAGAATCAATGATTCTGTTTGTTACATAGGGGAGAGATGTCTCCCCTTCAGCTCTGTATTTTCCTGGGAGCAGATCCAGCTTTGTGGGTCCCCATGAACTTAGTATCCTAGTACTACCACATCCTCTGTCACTACAGCAAAGTTACTAAATTGCTTTGGGCCTTGGCTTCTTTAAATAAGGTTAGTTCATTTCTCTCCTGCATAAGGTTTCTGTGAAGCTTGAGAGAGAATATGAATAGAAAAGGTCTGGCATAGTAGTCAGCACTTAGATGGCATTCCATCAATGTGACTGTTTTTTGTCCTTTATGAAATTGGCCTGATGACTATGCTTGAGAGCCAACAGAAAGTAGGTTTCCCAGAGAATCCCTCTTCATCCTGGATCCATTCAACATCACACACACACACACACACACACACACACACACACACACACACACAGTTTTCCATTGTCCAGTACGGAGTCTGAAATTCTATGTTGGTGGTACAGCCCTTTGGAGGATGGAGTAAGATTGCAGTATTGTTTGGCAATAGCCACTTCTTCTCCTTGGGGGAGGATTAAACTTTAGTGCCCCATTGAGACCAGACATAACTATGTTATCTGCTTTGGCCAATGGCATGGGAGAGGAACTGTTGTGTGTCACTTCTGAACAGAAACTTGATGAGCCACTCTGTACTTTGCCATACTGTTTTCCTGTGCCACATTCACAGGCAATATATGAGTTGGTACCAGCCTGGGTCCCACAGTGCGGATCACCATGACGGACAGCGGTTTCCTTCTCCCACTGGTTCACACTGGACATGTGGTATAATTGATAATAATCCCTGTGGTTTTAAACCACTGAGATTTGGGGGTTGTTTGTGAGCACAACATAAACTCATGAAGGGAATTTGAAGGATAGAAGTCCTGAATGGAAATACAGGAGGGTACTGAAGCCGACTTTGCATGCATCTTACAAGACTCCTTTTTTGACACTACCTGTTCTCCAGGAAGGCAGAGGTTGCAGTGAGCACCTGCAACAGAACTATCTAATAGGGACCAGGAAGCACAGATTTGAATAAGGCCTTGGTGGGGCCAAGTGAAAAATTTGTGGGTTCAACTTTCAGTTTTAATAAAAATATCTTAGCCCCGTGATTCTCAAACTTGAATCACTTGAAGGGGTTGTTAAAACACAGTTCAGTGGGCCCCATCTCAGAGTTTCCAGTTTGGGAAGTGTGGAGTGGAGCCCAATAATATGCGTTACTAACGAGTTCCCGGGTGACCTTATCGCTGTTGGCTCAGGGCCTGTCTTTGACAACCACTACTTTAGTTCCACCAGGTAAATCAGAGACCCCTTCCTTAGAGTGAAGGAGACAGCTGAGAGGAAGAGGCTGCCTTGTTGAGATTCAAGCCTGTTCTTCCTTTTTTCTTTTAGACCAGACACCCTGACAGGTGACCCTAAGCGGGCCACCCACGCTTCCTGCCCAGGAGTCGATGCCACAGAGGACATGCATGGGCGTTCCAAAATCTCCCTCCGTGTTGTTTGAAGATGTGTTTCAGTGTCATGCTCAGAAGTATGATGAAGGGATCAATAGATGACTCTCCTAAGTTTAGGAAATTTTAGGCATGAGATTCAGAGTTAGGGAAGAAGAAATGTTTTCTCCAATTCATAGGCCACAAGACACATGGACCCCCTAAAAGTGGAGCCCGTGAAAAGTCATATTGTTATGGAGTCCGTGGAGTTATATTAAGACTGCTGGGTACCAAGAAGTATGTGTAAACAAAGATAAGATTAAATTAATTTTATATTCCAGAGGGTAAAATGCCATGAAAATTTCTCTCCCAGTTCAGCAAGGAAACAAATCTCAGAATCTGTGAAAATATTTAGGTAGCTGATGTGGCCACTGCAGGATTGCAGTTTTTCCCATTTGTGGTTTGGGAACCAGAGAGGAAAAGTAATCCAAGCTTTCACAGAGTCATCAAGGGTTACATGGAAACAGGAAATTAACTACCCATTAAAAAAGCAAAGAATTATGTCAAAATACTTTAAAGATTATAAAGCTAATTTAGAGTTTCACAAGGACACAATTAACATTGGAATATGTTATGTACAGTGATCTAAAAAAATTACATGGCTTCTTTTAAAATGGATGGAATAACTATATATATAGATGGTCACTAAGCACATTTATTCTTGTGAGAATGACAAGACTATGCAAGATAAAGAAAGTTCTTACTTTTGAACCGAAACTAATTATCTTTACAGAGGAAGAATCGTTTTGCTTCTCTTCTTCAAACAGTAACTTCTATTTTTGTGTCCCCTCTGAGTCTCATGATGTTTGACCAGCATTAGATTTCTGTAAACCTAATAGAATTGATAATATGAATGGGACTTTTATAGTATTAAAATGTAAAGGGGACTCCTGGAAAATGGTATAAACCTTTGGAGAATAGAGTCTTCCTCTGTTCTTTGCATAGAACTAAAGCAACTCTCCATATTGTTCCTTTATATTATGACCCACGGTGGCAATGACAGACCTAGAACAATACTGTTTTAAAATTGTACCTCTCATAATAAGCAAAACCAGCCAAGAGTTCCAGGATAGAGCAAATTAATGACTATAAGGAGGAATCACCCAGTGTTTGGGGTACCCTACTTTTATGGAGGATAGGTGAATCTCTTGCCAGTTAGCTCCCTTATTTTAGGGAGGAAATTGACATTTCATGATATTCCATGGCTTACTTACGTAAGAGAACAGAGAACCAACAATCAGTTTTCTAGGCTTCAAGTTTGATTAACCAGGATTGTGCAAGGCTACATTATGAGCTTTGTGGTCCTCAGCATTTTTACCTTCTAGGCCACTTCCTCCATAAAAAAAAATTCAAAAATATATTTTATAACCACATCGGTATAAAGACAAATATATTAGTGCATTTATTTGTAAATATTCATTATTATCATATTCAACTTTTCCTCCTGATTTTAAAATAAATTAAAATTAAAGCAATTATCTGGACTCCTTAAAGTGTTGCAGGCCCTAGTCATTGTGCTTGCTATGCCTAGTGGGTAAATCCACTCCCAGATCATGCTTGCCTGTCAATATTGTTTAAAAAAAAAAAAATCCTTATTAGAAGACTGGCTTATTAGCATAACAGACTGGCAGGTAAGAGAAGGAGAAATACGTGAAACAGAACCCCAACCAACCCAAAGATACGGGCATGAGCCCACGTCTAGCCTATACCAGCTAAGCAGATACATAAGAAATAAATAATTGTTGTGGTTTTATGCCATGGAGTTTTGGGGTGGTTTGTTATACAGCAATGACTAACTGACATATAAAGTCTTGGCAGCTATTATATGGAGGTAGATTTTTTTTTTTTTTCAGAGTGCAATGTAAAACCATTGGAAGGTTTTAAGCAGGGGAGTATACAATCTGATTTCCTTTGGGCAAAGTTCACTGCGGCTGTGGGAAAGAGATTAGAATGGAGGACAGGAAACCAGTAGGAGGCTGTAGCAGTCATCCAGCTGAGGAAAGATGACTTGACACGGTAGGCCTGGCGGCAGGGGTGGAAGTGGAGACGGAGAGAAAAGGATGGCAGTGCAAACTATATTTAAATTTTCTGCTAGGCCCTGTGAAGGATTTGAAAAGCTACAAGGAATTATAAGACCTTGTTATGCCTTAATTGGAAAGGATGAGAGAGAGATTGTTTCTGGAAACAGGAATTAAGAGTTGGTGAATTTTCTGATCACATAGAGATAGTCCTGCTGAATGTTCCTAAACTCACTGAGGGCCAGATTCAACTTTTGAAATCTGTTTGTGGGAATCAAAGTTGATGGCAGAAGCAGATGGCTGTGAAGAATGCTATGGTGTAACATTTTGTGGGTTATATTTTAACAGGATGGTAACCGAGCTTTTTGAGCCTGTCTGGTCTATGCCCTCCTCAAAATTCTCCATCCATCTCCCTGTCTTCTCTCCCTTTCTGTAATTTGCAACAATTTGATTTTCCCCCAAGGAAGTCTGCTTTCAGAAAAAGTTGCTTGTTTATCTTTCGTTTAGCCAAAGAAACAGAAACGTTTCAACATAACCACACCCTGATTTCACTTTGCCATATCATACAATTATAAGATGCCATTTCATTATAAAATTCAAAGAAATATTTCATACATGGATTCTTAATTCATTTCCTAGGGGCATGCAGGATTTGCTGTGGCTATCAACAGCTTTCTTGTTCTGAGGAGTGAACTGAGGTACCATGTGCTAAAGCATCTCCCTGAAAGCATCTGAGGCAGGATTAAAATGAGCTTTCAGATCCCTTAATTCTTAGTTTAGTAGGGCCTCTCCCTAGATCACGTCAGTATAGCAGGAATATATTATGCACCTTTTAAATCTACAGACTTTCCAATAACTTAGAAATATATTGATCTTTCCTAGGAGATTTTTCCCCATTTTTCCTGCCCATTAACATTGATATAAAAATATTAAAAATAAAGCCTAATAACAATGCATCTCATTAGCACCAGGATCACTTGAACAAAATATATATATATATATATTTTTTGCAGAAAGGTTTCACTTTATTGGACATTGTTCATCCGTTGGTTAAAGGAAATTAAACTTTGTCAAGATTAGTATAGAAGAGAAAAATCTGCTTAAAGTTTCTGAAGAAAACCAGTGACAATCTCTTAACAATCAATGTAATGTAATGTTGTTACTCCTAGTTTTATTATATTTACATTTTGGTATGTTTTATACGTAGACTTTATGTTCAGAATTATTTATATTTCATTCTCATGTTAATGTTAGTTTGAGATTCTTTGAGTGATATTTACATTTGTCTGTTGATACAAATGGGAATAGATGTATTTATTTTGGGGGTAGGACCTAAAAAATTGGCCAAGTCACTTCTTTTTTTCTAGTCTTTGAAACTTTCATGTGTTTTGGCATCATTCAAGTCTCCACTGTGCTTTATTCCTTATTAAGAAACTCAGGCCTTAATTAACTTGCTGTCCCTTCATTTGAAACTCACTCCATTTGATAACTCTTTGTTGCTTCTAGAACGGTTGGTGCAGGCTTGTGTGGGCTTCCATAACACAAAAGCCAGATGGATTTTTTTAAAGCAGATAAATTTAGTCTTGAATAGAGAACTGTGAAAAAAAGAGAAAAGAATCATTAAAAAAAAAAAAGCGCCACAAAACAAAACAAAACAAAAAAATCTTGGTACTGATAAAACCAGTGAGAAATCACAGATTCTCAAATTAGAGGAAAAGCAAATCTTTTTCTTTTCCTTCCCCTCCTCCTCCTTCTACTTTTTAATTTGTTTTGGGCTCAAGAAGTGAAAAGTTCTGTTCCCAATTAAAAACGGATCACATTTGGGTCTGAGGGGGAGTGCGCCGCCTCATGAAATGAGTATGAGACAGAAGGCTGTAGATAGATTGAGTCCCTTTGATAACCAACACCACTCTCTGTGTGTGCTAATTTGCAGAATGGGGAAAATATTGGCATGTTGCCTTCAGAATCCTTTGGAGGAAAAGCATTAGAAATATGAAAGCATTAAAGTTCTGTCCAAAGTGTTTACCTTATGTAACAAATTTATTAGGGAGTCTCAACATGTTATGGGTAGAAAAATGAAACAGTTTTACACTTATACAATGACAGCTCCTTCAACAAGGATAGGTTGACCCACCTTTCCTCCTGGGAAGTAACTCCCTTAACAGCAATTTGGCCTGCTCCTCTAACTTTCCTGTCACTTTTGGTTATTAGAACAGTTCACTTCATTGTTTAAGATTCAGTCCTATGTATTTTGATACTTCAGTCTCAAATCAGATTCAGAGTTTGTGTCCTCCCCCACAAATGTTGACTCCCCCAGTCTGTGACTCCAGTGGCTTGAAAGTTGGTGGTTTGTTCTTCGTGTACTTACATCTTTCCTTCTCTCTTTGAACTCCTTTCTTTAGACTTCGGAAGGCTTCTGGATCCTATTCTGGCCCATTGTGGCATGGTCAGCAGATGAGAAACAGATGGACTGGTGTGTGGTGGGAGGAAGCTGTCCTGGTCAAGCTCTGCTTCAGGCCAGTCCTTTCTGAGGTTGGTGTTTTCAGTTCATTGGCAGCCTCCATAGAAGTGGTGTGTTTGAGGGACAGCATTCAGCTTCATCTTGGCCCCTTCATCACTGGGAACTTCCACCTCCATTGGAGAGGGCAGTTGTATATTGGCCTTGAGCAGTGATAAACATCTCCAATTCCTTGTCTGTGTTGGGTCTCGTTGCTTGGTACAGTGGCTATCCTGAATGATTCTATGGCTCTTATCATCAGCTTCCGTGTTGCTTCCCATGGAGCTATGAGAGCCATTAGAGTCCTCTTTTGTATTTCCCAGATCCACAGAGCCTTGAAATGGGATGGGCCTGCCCATATCTCATTTCCAGGTATATTGCATGACGAGACACTGCTGACTTGGGCTACTGACCTAGAGCAATTACCTTCAGGAATCTCTGGTCTCCAAGTGAACACTATTTTCTATACTCAAACACGCACCTTCCCAAAACTCCAGGTGACATATATCTATACACACCCTTCTCTCCTCTCACCTTAGCAGGCATCATTTCCTAGTATGCTCTTTCAATGTCCCACTCCTGTCATCATAGAATACCTCAAAATCTGCAGTTTAGCATGTATCCAGCCAGTCTACCTCTCTTAGAGTCACCATCAGCATCTATTCAGGATTCCACTGGATATTGTCTTACTTGGATTTGAGGAGAGAGAGGTACCACCACCAGCCACAGCTACAAAGACATGAGAGAAAAGACTTTCTTCACTAGCATGCACTTCACCAAAGACCTACTGAAGTAAAATATCAAGTAGTCCTCCTTTCAACTTTAAGATTTTTTTTGAATGTAGCTGCCTCTGCAGAAACGGAGCCTGCTATTAGCAAGCAACTTTATATTACCACTCCCCATCCCCAACTCAATTCTTTTCTTAATTTCATTGGGGATAGTTCAGAGATGGATCCTCTAGTAAACCTTATGGAGACAGGCTTATCACCAATGACCCAAGCTCACCTTTGGACTTTGACCATGGTTCTGAGACAATAGGAAACATCTCACTCTCCATCCTATTACGTTTTAGCGTCATACTTTGTAATTTATTGTCTTCATTTGAACTCACCAAACTCTTTCTGGTGTCTTTTCCCCTATCCTGTGCTGATTTAGACTGAGGTTGTGAGTAAGCGAGCAGTTTCCCAAGCTTATGGGTTAGGCCCCTAGCCTGGCCAGTCATCCAGAAAATGTGTCCCACATGCCACAAGCAGGATAGTATGGTGGGGGGAGAAAGTTATAACATGGATCTGAACCTTGGCCATGGGTCCATGGCTGGCTACCTATGACCATTATCTTTTTGGCCCTCTAGAAATGTGTTCCTTATTTCTAGAACAAAGGTTGGACTAGTAAATTTTAGTAACAAAACCCATATTTTTTCCCAAATTGACTGTTAAAACCCAGGTCCTCTTTCTTCCCAGGCAGAGAGACCTCATGGCGTGAAATACGGCAGCTCTGTGGTAGAAAATTTGAGACCTACTGAAGTAAAATATCAGGTTGCTCTCCTTTCAACTTTAAGATTGTTTTTTGAGTGTGTCTGGCTCTGCAAAAACAGAGCCTGCTACTAGTGAGCAACTTTATGTTTATATTTATCTGACTTTCCAAATGTCCGTTGTATTCTGAGCTCACTATCAGTAAGGCCATTTCGTTGTGTATTTTCAAATTGTTGTGGATGTTTTTAAAAGCCAAAAATTGGTGATGCTTATGTCTACTCCATATTTTGCAAAGTTAATGCTTTGAAAACTGCTGCTCTCATAGCACTAGAATAGCATTTCCCAGGGAATCGAACACTAGTCTCTTGGGATGCTCTCTGAAACGAAGAGCTTTATGGTCAAAAAAAATTGTAAAATATGCAGCATTCCATGTCCTCCTCTTGGAGATTTAGTAAGAGCTCAGAGAAGTTCTGCAGCAAACAACTTGTTTAACTTTGTTTGACTCAGTATTTCCCAACATTTGGAACCTATTGTTTTCCCGTGTAACATTTAGTGTCATTTGGTAGAAATAGTGCTCCTTCAAATACAGCTTGCAATTCATTGTCTTAGAGCAGGGCCAACATATTTTTTTTCTGCAGAAGGTCAGATGATAACAAATTTAGGCTTTGTGAATTTCACTGACTCTGTTGCAGCTTCTCAATTTTGTTCTTGCTGTACAAAGGCAGCAACAGGCATATCTAAAAATGGGAGTGGCCGTGTCCCAGTAAAACCTTATTTACAAAAACAGGCAGTGGTATAGATTTGTCCTATGAGCTATGGTTTGCTGATCCCAGTTTGTCCATTAAACAAGTGAGATTTATTCTGACTAGGGAAGGTACAATCTCAAATAGTGAAACAAAAGCTTAGTTCTTTCCTGAGTAATTACTAGAATTTTGCTAAACTTTGGAGACTAAGCCACTGAGGATACCAGTTTTTCCCCGATCATCTTGAGAACTGGAGCAGGCTAAGTGACTTGTTCCACACTGCTTATTTTATCAGACATTTATTTATGTAGCTGTGAAATCTTGGCCTGGCTCTGGATGTATTGCTAATCATCAGCCAGACTCACTGTGATCAAAGACGGGCAATAGGACATGGAGCAACTGGAGCAACCACTTAGTATCAACCCAATTATTGTATCTGAAATGAACCATCTATGCTTTTCAAGCTTACAAAAGGAAAATGTTAAAAACACCGTTAGAGGCATTCAGATGATCCTGGCTGTTTTCTGAATGGCTAACCATAATTAAATACTGTATTAGTTATCTACTTCTGTATACCAAATTACCTGAAAACTTGGTGGCTTAAAACAGCAAATGTTTTCAATCTCACAGCTAGAGCGGGTCAGGAATCTCAGTGGCATAGTTCAGTTCTCTGGCTCAGGGTCTACCATGAAGTGTTGGCCAGGGCTGTGAGGATTTAACTGGAGAGAATGTGCTTCCCAGCTTATTCCCACAACTGACCTCAAGGCCCTTGGACTGGCAGTTCCTTGCCTCATGGGTCTGTCCCTAGGGCTGTTAACAACATATCAGTTGTTGTTCCCTAGAGGAACTTCCCCTAGAGGGAAGGCTCAGAGAAAGGAGGCAAGAAAGGCAAGCAAGACAGAAACCAAAGTTTCTTTGTAACCTTATCTGGAAAGTGCTATACTATCATGTTTGCTATGTTCCACTTGTTAAAAATATGCCACTGGTTCCAGCCCACACTTCAGGAATGTGACTCTACAGGGGTTTGTATATTAGGAGTCTGGGATCCTTGGGGGTCATCACAGAGGCTGTCTAACACATATGCTAATTTCATTAAGGTCTTTTTAATTATTTCTTTGTGCAATGAGGGTTCAAAGTCCCTGACCTTGAGTAGCAGAGGAAGATGTCACAGCCATAGTAAAAGCATTAGGGTGTGTCTGCATGAGAACTCTAGAGGAAAGGAAAAGAGAAGAAATAAAGTATGCATGTTGCAAGGTGGAAGGGATGGGGAAGAGAAAAAGAGAGACAAGCGAGGAATTATGGAGGCATTTTTCTAGAATTATTTGTCTTCCTCTAGGAGGAAGGGAGCAGAATGAAAGCTTCCTGAAAGTGATCTGGCCAGTGGACTCCTGAAAGTCCTGTTGTTCCTGCTTATTCCTCAATTACCTGGGTTAAAAACTATCTCACATTCTCCAATCACTCATACATGTTTAACTATTATTGATCTATTATTACCAAAGTAATTGGCTGAAATTTTATAATTTTGGCTGTCCACTTGCCAAAAAAAAAAGGAAAAATGAACAATCAGCCGCATATCAGGTACTAAAAGGGATACAATTATATATTATACCTTCTGCCTTTGAAGATCTTATATTCCTATTAAGGAAACAAGACAAACATATGGAAACAGTTATGTTAAAATTAAAGATTTAAATAACAGTTTAAGGTAAGAGTAGAAAGTTGTAAGGCAGCACATGATTAATTACCAAACAAACTATATAGAATTCGTTCTATTGGAATCCAAGGGAGAGACTGATCATTGTGAGCAAGGTGATTGGGGAACATATTGTGAAGCAAATGATAAGGATCTGGAGGGGGAGAGTAAAGTAAGGGCATTCCAGGTGGACGGGATGGCATGAGTAAAAATAAAAAGGCGAGACAGGTGTTTTGGGGGAACAATGAGTTAACCAGTTTGGAGAGTGGGTTTTTGGAGGCGAGTAGTCTGAAATGAGGTAAATGGTAAGTCAGACAGCCATGCAGAAACAGGTTGAGTTTAATTATCTAACCTGTGCTCGGTCCCTGAGGCAGATGGCTCACCAACAAACATGCATGAATTACCCTCTATTAGAATTTTCAAAAAGGGGTAAGTTCCAGGTTGATTCACTGAACATCTTGGGCTCCCATCCCGTGCCTGTCTTTTAATAGCAATTGGTGGCAAATGGAAACGGTACCTGTGCTTTGTCTCCATAGCAGCAACTCAGAAAAGCCTTGATGGCACCCAACTGAAAGAGACTGAATTGCTGTCACCCCCCACTGACAGACAAGGAGGCGATACAGGGAAGGAACGTGGCTGCTTTAGGAGATGTGGGATTAGGGAGACAGGTATGCTGGGCACCAGGAGATCCCAGCCGAAGTAGAGTTGCAAATAGGATTCAAGGTATCAAAGCATAAAGCATTCAAGTTAAAATAGCAGGAAAAGATGACACTGAGCATGCCTTCTTCACATTCTGAGAACTTGGAACCGTGGAGAAGGGTCATAGAACCTTCAGAGAAAACCTAAAGAAATCCCTAAGTAGATGTGACATCTAATTCAACACCACCCTCTCCAACTTCCTACCTGTTACGTTACTCAATCTCTCTAAATTCCGTCTGCTCATCTATCAGACAGGTATAACAGTATTACTCACTGTATCTATGGCATTGTTTTGGAAATTCAATGAGTCCACGCATGTCAAAGATTTCAAAGTGCCTTCCAAAAAGTTCTCACAACTCTTAGGTACTGCTATTGTTGCTGCTATTGTCAATCTGTTCTTCCTGGCATCTCCATATCTTTGATAGTCATAAAAGCACATAACAAGGTGGTAAAATTATAGTTTTCTCTTAGATTTAGGTCACTTTGAAAGGCTTGGAATGACCCAAGGAAGGCTTAATATTAGAATGTCTCTGGGTTTTAGAATGTTTCTTGCTCCCTCTTTCCTACTCCCTCTCTTATCTCTTTCTTCTTCCCTCCCTTCAGTAAGCCACACAGTCAATGCCTTCTCTGTGCCAGGCACTTTGCAAAACACTTCTAGCATTTCTAGACTCTGGATATGCAGATTTGGGCAAGGCTAGTAATTAATTTTTGGCTTCTGAAAGGTAAGTAATCATGTTCAGGTGTGGATTCAGATAAAGTAAGTTAGTAAGGTCTCTCAGTAGAGGAAACAATGGGGAGATTTCACCTTAAGAAGGAAGAGGATGAAAATGTGAACCCAACATGTGCTGTTTGGGAGTAAATTCCAGTGGTGTGTCTGGAGCAGCAGGGGGGCATCTGTGGGTATCCACAGGCAGCTGGCCAACAGGCAGCACAGGGCTCAGAATCAAGGCCTCCCAGTGCAGGGAAGGCATGCAGACAGCACCTGGGGCTCCATTTCTGTACCTGGCCTGGCTTCCCAACCCCATCAGCTGTTAATTATGGGGACGAGAGTACCATGAAGGCAACAGGATGCATCTTCTTCTAATTATTTTTCTATGGTAGTATGGTCATGACTTCTATTTAATATCTTCTGGCTGGCAACAATGTACTGAATGTTCTGCAGACCACAGCATTAAGCATGGCCATTGGCTGTTATGCAATGGGCTGAAATCTTAATTCTACAGACATGAGATGCTTGGGGAAGAAAAGGAAGGCTCTGATGGCACCAGGGCAAACAGCAAGATGGTAGCTCCTTGGTCCCAGACTTGGAGTCCTTGACCTCAGGCTCTTTCCAGAGGACCCTTCCCACAGTTGCACTCAAGAACGCTGATTTATGATACTTCAAGAAGATGTTTTCAAAATGAGTGGGCACATAGAAAGTATCTAAAAAGTCTAAGATATTAATTTATTTCAGATATCCAGGATACTCAGGAAGAGTGCAGTGAGAAGGGATCCCACAACAAATTATGATCAAAAATAGCCAAGAATATTGCATTTCCAATTTGCCAGTATGCTGGAGGTGTAGGAGGCTAAGGGCTGGTATGAGCTCAGCCTGGGCTCTCGCCTGCATTGTCGGCATCGCAAATTAGCAACAAATGTCATCAAATACATGAACTGGGAGGAATTCCAAAGGAACCAAATCATTGGTCTCCAAATAGATGGAGAGAGGATGTAGTGAGGGGTCAGAAATGGAGAGGACAAGCACAGGAAACCTTTGTGGTGTCATTTCTGTCCCCGGACAGGATGCCGGAAGGAGAGAGGTCAAAGCAACAGGAAGTCTAGCATCACGGTACAAAACGTTATCAAGACGGATGGGAGTTTAATTGTTTCAGTCTTTGGGGCAAGTATTGTGTGATCACTTGTCCATCGGATCTCTATTGTGTTACGTTTTGTAAAATTTATTTTTAATTTAAAGTCAATATAGGAAAGGTTTAATAAACAAAGGTAGAGGTGGGAGTGCAGTAGGGGAAGAGCTTGTTAAATTAAACGATCCAAAAAACTACAAAAATGCTGGAGGGCTTTTGTGTAGATCTCTCCCAAGCTGCATTTCCCACTGGACATCTGGATTATAATTCAGAGCACCAGTTTCTGGCTTTTGGCCCTACTCAGATTCTCTGAGTTTCCAGTCTTACCTAAGTAATCTTCCCCAGAGGAGTTTATGTGATAAACTCTATCCAATCCCCTGGGGGTGCATGTATAAGAAAGTCCTTTCAGTAGACCACAGAGAGAGAATATAAACTCCTCTACCTCCTGGGCTGCCTGAAGTTCCCCTCGACCACACAATTCCTGCTGCTTTGGCTGTTGGTCAGCATGACAAAAGCAACTCTTCAACTTAGGCTACTCTCTTCTAAAGGCTAAGGGACAATTGATAGCGTCACCCCCTCAAATCTAGGAAAAAATTATGAAATGACATATCTCTTCAGAAAATGAATTGCCCATAGGAGATTTCAGTTCATATCCACTAGAGAGAAAGGGCTTATGTAGTGCCATTCAGAGTTATATCTCCCCATGTATGAGGGATTGGGAGGTTGGATAGTATAGCTCACAAACATGCCCTTGGAATAAGGAAAACTCTCAGCATTTGAAAGTATTCTCCCAGGCTGGTGCAGTGTTGTGTTCCAGATTCCTCTAAGTAGCTCCTAAACTCAATCTGAGTTCTTTGTAGCAACCTGCATGGTGCCCAGGAGGTGCCCTCTTGCTATTGGCCTAACTAGTTGGATTTTAGTTGCTGGACTCTAGTCCAGGGAACCTACTTGGAGCCACCATCCATCTGAACTTCACTGTATTCATATTCTCCTATGATTTCAGGGCTATACTAAGACTGGGATAACAAATTGCTGAATGTTGGCATGACACAACCTGGAAAATACGGGCTATCTCACATGGCTAGAATCCCCATACCCTCCCATAGGAAAACAGGTCTAGCCACTCAGCCCCAGAAGTATATCTTGGCCATTTTCTGAGAATAAGAAATATAAGCCTATTTAGACAGTATTTAGAATATCCCCAACCTTCAGATTAGATTGATGACAAAGATTTGAGAGAGGAAAATATTTGTTCATTCACTTATTAATTCAAAAAGTACCTGTTAGATACCTACCATGGGCAAGGCACTCTGCTGGATGCTGGGAAGGCACGAGTTAAGATGACAGACATTTGTCAGCCCCATGGATAACACACAGTAAAGCAATGGAGCCATTTTTAATTGTGATACGCATTGGGATGATAACCAGCAAGGGACTGAGATGGACGGGACCTTTTAGCTGGGTGTTAAAGGCTTACTTGAAAAGTTGACATTATCCTGAAAAGAAGAGGAGTTTCTTTTTGAGAAAAAAGGAGAGGAGAGGGAGAGAGCATCAGTAGAGAGAGCAAAGAACATGTGCATAGCCTTGAGGTGAGGAAGAGCTTGTGTGCTCCAGGGATGGAAATGAGAGGAGCCTAGTGGGGCTGGAGGATTGTGACCCAGGGAAAGAGGAGTCAAGATTGGAAAGAAAGTCAGGGGTGAGATCAAGGATGGCCCTAAAAGCCAGAATGGGAAATTGTTTTACTCTGAATGTGGCAGGAAGCTAAAGAGTTGTGATTAGGGCTCATTAAATGGATGAAGTCGAGTGACATGAATGATACAATTACTATTTTTTCATGTGTGCTTCTTCATTGAGAATAGATTGGAGAAGTGAGAAGAGGAGCAGAGAGACCAGCTGGGAGCTGCTGCAGTAACCCAGGTGAGGGAGATGGTGGCCTGGACCAGTGCTTGGCATGGAGGTGGAGAGAAGTGATATAACTGATTTAAGTCAACCAGCTGCTTGATCCAAATAATGCCAAATGAGTTTATTGCCATCTCTTCATATTTTACAACCAGATCACTTCTGCATAAAACCACATGGAAGAATAAGAAGGGAAAAACAATCCAGCAATAAACTGTTAATCTGAAAATAGTTAAATTCTCCAACAGCTGATTTTAAAATATTTTCCTAAAATCTATTAAGATTTTTTCAAAGTAATTCTTCTTTGGAGGCACATCTCTGGACTGAAACAACCAGCCTTTGCTTTTGGTGTGGTCCTGTTTCAGTCAAAATGGCTAACAGGCTATGCAGAAAACCAAATTCCAAGTTACTCAAATGTGGAGAAAATCTGGAGGTCTGGTATGGGCATCTTTTCAAAATGTTTTAATTACACATTGATTTACAAATGACATTGTCTGGTATGGTAGTTTTTAAAAAATCATCATTTTTAAATATCTGCCAAATTTTAAATGGTAGTTTTTCATGAAAGTACAATGAAAACTTCATCCACGATCATGAAATTTTCCAACTCATATATTCTGATGAAAACAAAGACTTTCTATGGACAGTTGTTGAAGCACACCTGACCTTGGACCCTGTGCTATCTACCCTTCTCAGTGTCATTCACTATCTAGTTTGGCTTTTCCAAATTTAATCACCAAGATGTTCAGACATTATTATAAAATATTATTACAAGTCCTTTAATTATCTTGATAACATTACTGGCAATATTAAAGACTTTTAGCAGTGTCTCATGGTGTGTGCTTTGCCTGAAAAGGAAAGATATCTCTGATTAAAGTTTGAAACCGTTAGTAACATGGAACACCATACAAGTGACACTTTTCCAAATTAGAAATTTTAAGATCAAAGAGTATTTACTGGCTTATATTTGTATCTAATTTTAACATTTTTATGTAGAGATGAGGTCTCGCTGTATTGTACAGGCCAATCTCAAACTCCTGACCTTAAGCTATCCTCCTGCCTCAACCTTTTATTTACTTTTAATGTTACCCTTTGTTCACTCTGAGGAGATATCTAGGTCAAAGCCTAAAGGCTATGTATTTTAATTTTAAGGATGCATGTTTGTATCCTCTCATACCACTAACATCCTGGCTAATGTCTTAATGACTAATTTTTTCCAGTTTTATCATGGAATTGTCTTGAAGTTGGTTCATATTTCACAGACTCCAATCTGAAGTGTGGATCATAGCATTTGTTAGAAACTAGTTGACTTTGACTCTTTTTTACTCTGAGATAGAATCTAATTGATCCTGTTATCTTGATTTTTATTGGTCAAAGCTTTCATTTAAGGCCTCCTTATAGGATGCTGACCAGCCAATGGATTGTTTGCCTTTGGTCAGTTGTTCACCCTCTGGTCCAATTAGCTGAGGCCAAAATGTAGTAGAGTATTGCAGCGAAAGAATGGATAAGGAATTTCCTAAGGCAGTCTTGCTCAGCAGGTGCTATGTCAGTTTTTAGAAGAGTTTGTGGTTGTGATAAGTGTTCTAAGGGTTGGCCCATACTGTGTATGATCTAAGGATCTAAGAATAATTTATTACCAAAGTAGCAAAAGAACTTCTTGTAAATAACCTCTGACAAATATTTTTTATTGGCATGTACCCTAAAGATAGCACTACAGTGAAGCTCCAGGAACTGAAAAGATCCTGGATAGGTATTAAAAAATTAAAGTTAAGGGCTTATGTAACTGTCTTACAGATAATTTTAAGCAAAGTAGTCTTGAAATAAGTTCTGCTAATCAGTTAAAGAAACAGCTGAATGGTTTTTAATGGCAAGAGCACTAGTCTTAGAATCAGGAACCATGGGTTGGCTCTGAGACTCTCTGTCTCATCTTGGGGAAATCATTTCAGCTTTGTGGCCCCACCCGGTGTTTTCCCAGAGCCCATAAGATGAATGTTGTAATAGGCTACTTCTACTTCTAAAGCATCCTTGATCCGAAATTTGAGAAACAGAACTGAGAATCAAAATGAAATAAAAGCCTGAATAGGTAAGTTAGGAGGCAAAAAAAAAAAAAAAAAAAAAGCCAGAGAGAAATAAGTTATTTATAGAGCCTTCACTATAATATTCTGTGTGCTTTACACATGTTGACTTCTTACTCCTTCAGAGAAAGGCTCTGAGGTTGTATCCAGTTTACAGTAGAAAACAGGTAAGATACCTTGCCCCAGTCATACAAACTGTAAACAATGGAGTCAACCCAATTTTATTTAGCTAATAGCATAATAAAGTGCTTTCCATCATAGCAAATTCTTCCTTAAATGCAGGGAGAAATAATGCTTACGGAAAAATAGAGGCAGGTAAAAAACAGTCATGTTTTACAAGGAAATAACAGCATTTTCACTAAATGATGTGGAGCTTGGGTTGAGAATGCTGATATATGACTCAGAATTCAAACCTTTTGCACTGATTGTTTTCACTTAGACTTTATGAAAGCTGTAGGTGTGTGAGTTAACGAGGAAGCTTCAGCACTTCCCTGGTCATGCATAAACATCTACATGCAAAACAGCAAGGACTATTCTGTTTATCACAGCTGCAGTCAAGCCAACAAAACTGTTTCTACCACTGAAGATGAAATTTGTAAAATTTTCTCTCAAAACATAAAATAAGCCTCTTGTTTGATTGCCATTCCTTTGGATTACCTGCTCGAATGCCATGATTCTATTAAATTTCCTTTGAAGTCTCTCAAAGGAATGGAGTCACTAAGAGAGAGTCAAGCTCAAGGTTTTAATTGTGAAAGTCACTGTGACCAACCAACCAATCAACCAATCAACCAACCAAACAAACAAACAAAAACACCAGATTTAAAGCAGCATCAGAAGTCCCTCCTGTTTATAACATGCACCTTTGTTAACATAAGACAAATAAGAATGCTAAGTATAATGGAAATCAAAGGACTAAGATCTTACATTTACGTAGGCTAGCATTGTGCAAAACCCTATCCCCTTTGGAAAAACCTAAACATTTTTCCCATGAGGAATCTGCTCTTGAGGAACTGCCACCAGGTGAGAATCAACATTGAAGTTTTAGTTGAGCTTTGCTTTCCAAATAAAAATGTAGTTTCAATCCTTTTTCTAACTGCCCAGAAATTTAGGTCTATCCTTTCCAGAATAATTAGCCCCTCTGCATTGACAATTGCTGCCATGTGAATTTCTTTAACCAAGTTATCAAATTAATTCTCTCAACTACCCTGTGAAGTTGGTAAATGGAGCAGATGTTGTTAAATTCATTGGAACACAAGGAAACTGAGGCTCACAAGTTAGTTATTTTCTGCAAATGTTCCAGTAAATAAGTAGCGAAGCCAGATAGGTAGATAACTCATAGAACTCATAGATAAGTTGTTCCATTATGTTCTTACCACTATGGCATACTGCATGGTCAGTCAAAGCAAGAATAAAAGTGAAGTTGGCCAAGGAGGGCAGATCACGAGGTTAGGAGATTGAGATCATCCTGGCTAACACGGTGAATCCCCGTCTCTACTAAAAACACAAAAAATTAGCCGGGCATGATGGTGGGCACCTGTAGTCCCAGCTACTCAGGAGGCTGAGGCAGGAGAATGGCGTGAACCCGGGAGGTGGAGCTTGCAGTGAGCCGAGATCGTGCCACTGCACTCCAGCCTGGGCAACAGAGTGAGACTGTGTCCCCCGCCACCCCATGCCCCCCACCAAAAAAAGTGAAGTTGACGTTTATTTGGTGGATGGGAATTTGTAGAAGACAGTCACTAAGAAAGCTGGGTAAATTCTTATGATGCTAGTATGTTAGTCTCTTTTGAAGGACAATAGTCCATATTTGCTTCCTCTCACTCTTGGAAAGTGTAAAAAATCCACAACATGAGATTTGGGCAGGGACACAAACCCAACCAATATGTGTACCCACCCAAATCTCATGTTGAATTGTAATCCCCAGTGTTGGCAGAGGGGACTGGTAGAAGGTGATTTGGATCATAGGGGCAAATTTCCCCCTTGCTATTCTCGTGATACAGTGAGTTCTCATGAGACCTGGTTGTTTAAAAGTGAGTAACACCTTTCCCTTTTCTCTCTTCCTCCTGCTCCTGCCATGTAGATGTGCCTGCTTCCCCTTCACCTTCCACCATGATTGTAAATTTTCTGAGGACTCCCCAGCCATGCTTCCTGTACAGCCAGTGGAATGTTGAGCCAATTAAACCTCCTTTCTTTATAAATTATCCAGGCTTAGGTAGTTTTCTATAGCAACCTGAGAATAGCTAATTCAATGACTAAGAACTCCCCTGATGTGCTTCTGAAATAGTCTATATGAGGTATATATCTCTGTGTTGTTTCAAGACCAGATCTATGTGTAAATTTTTACTGTTTATTTTGAGACAAAATCTCACTCTGTTGCCAAGGCTGGAGTGCAATGACACAATCATGGCTTACTGCAGCCTCAACCTCCTGGACTCAGGTGAATCTCGTGCTTCAGTTTTTCACATAACTGGGGCCACAGTTGCTACACTCAGCTATTTTTTATTTTTATTTTTGTAGAGACAGGTCTCACTATGTTTGCCCAGGCTAGTCTCAAACTCCTGGTCTCAAGTAATCCTCCCACCTCAGCCTCCCAAAGTGCTTGGATTATAGGCATGAGCTGCCATGGTAGGACTGTAGATTTTTAAAGTTGAAGGTGCACAGTGAACTAGGATAGAGCTGGCACCATGGATGACAGGAAGGTTCTGATTTTTTTTCCCTCAGTGTTTCAAACACAAGCAGAGTAGGCATCTGTCCATCTGAGGTCATTTCAGGAGAACTAGGACTTGCTCCATTTTATCTGCCTGGTTCATTCTCAGTTCCCCGCAGCTAAATGGATGAATGAGCTGCAGCTGTACACCCAAATCTACCCCTCATGCTGGGCCAAAATAACTTACCGTACTAGTCTCCCAACTGGTAGGGATTGTCATTAAGAATCTTCCCTGATAGATTCGATTCCTGGTCAGCCAGGGCAGTCCAATTGCCTTTGCTGCCATCAGGCAAAATCAAAACCTGCATTGTGCTTCCTTCTGTGTCAGTGTTGGCATATTGCTCCCATCCATCCTATACCTTATTTGATCCCCTCTTCTGGGACTTGAGCTCTTCCTTGAATCCTCGCCCATTTGGTGGGGTCAGAACACCCTTCCTTTTCTCTTCTTCTCTCCTTTCCTGAGTTGCTAGAATTTTCCACCATATCACCATGCAGTGGAAGGCATCTTGTTCTAAGAGCACTGACAACATCTCAGAGTTACCTAACTCAAGGCTGTCTGTCCCCTGCCCTCTGGGCTCTTTGACTCTCAAGCTCTTACTTGCCAAATGGGCTGCCCTGGCCTTTGATAATTGCCTAAGCCACCCCTGAGCTTGGACACCGTGCTGTGTTTTTTTCCCAATTGCTCTCACCACATCACCCTCTGCAACTTCAGAAGTTTACACAGTCTCCATCCCACCAGGCACTAATATCTTCCCTTCCTGTAAGACTGTACTGGGAAGGTCCAGTGTGTCTTAGGACAACTGAGAATCTCTGTATGATCACCATCTCCCAAATAAAACAAAATACCTCCTTCACCAGTAAGAATTTTGCCGGCAACTCTACTATCACAGTTTTTAACCTTTAAAAAAGAGATTGCCAACTGGCAGGATATGGCCTGCATAATTGTTTCATTTGGCCTACACAGTGTTTATATTTATTTTTTAAAAATGCTTTTTGGCTGGGCTCCATGGCTCATGCCTGTAATCTCAGTACTTTGGGAGGCTGATGTGGGAGGATCACTTGAGGCCAGGAATTCGAGACCAGCCTGGGATATGAGGTAAGACCTCATCTCTACAAAAAAATTTAAAAACTAGCCGTGTGTGGTGGCACAAGCCTGTAATCCCAGCTACTCATGAGGCTGAGGCAGGAGGATCACTTGAGCCTAGGGGTTCCAGGTTACGGTGAGCTATGATCACTCCACTGCACTCCAGCCTGGGCAACCAAGCAAGACTTAATCTCTAAAATAATAATAAAATGATAATAATAACAATAAAGGCTTTCAGCTTTTACAAATCAATTATGGATTTCTCAATTTTCTTAAAGATCTAACGTTCTGGCACTGCTGGGCTAACATACTCCCTGGCCACAACTGACTGGAGCAGAGGAGAAGCGGTCCTTAGGAGGGTCATGAGCTCTCTAGTTCCACGGCCCTCCAGCTCCCCTCTGGTCTACCCTCCCAGAGGCATTTGGGTTTGCTACCCTGGCTTCCAGTTCTTGCTATCCTTTAAACCAGGGGTCCCCAACCCTAACCAATACTGGTCCATGGCCTGTTAGGAACTGGGCCGCACAGTGGAAGGTGAGTGGCAGGCGAGTAAGCATTACCACCTGAGCTCCACCTCCTGTCAGATCAGTGGCAGTATTGGATTCTAATAGGATCACAAACCCTATTGTAAACTGTGGGTGTGAGGGATCTAGATTGTGTGCTCCTTATAAGAATCTAACACCTAATGATCTCTGGTGGAACAGCTTCATCCTGAAACCACTCCCACCAGCCCCACTTCCCAGTCTGTGGAAAAATTGGCTTCCAGAAAACCAGTCCCTGGTGCCAAAAAAATTGGGGACTGCTACTTTAAACAGTGCAATTTTCTTCCTCTTTCTTCCTCAGCCCAACCAAACAGATACACATCACCCATGTCTGCTGTTTGGCTTTATTGTAAATGTAGATTTCTGGTAGGTGCAGATAGTGTGGTGGACCATGGAGCTGGAGGAAGCCTGGAAGAAAACAGAAAGAGGACAAGGTAACTGATGGGTTGAGGGTAGGACAATCACAACCCTGTTCTGAGGCATCCATATAGAGGTGTTATTTTAATCTTCTTTACAGCATATGCCACAAGCTGAATACCACAGCTCATTGTGCAAGTCATTAGTTAAGATGATAACGCATCAGACAGGCACAAACAACAGTCTTGAAAAATGATGGAAAAGTGCTTCTTAACTGTAGTTTTATCTTCCCATAGCCAGAATTCTTTAGATATAAGATAATAGTTTTCAAGACCTAGTTCTGTTGACCCATCTTGCTTGAACAATAATTACTGGTAAATCCTAGGTTAGAATTTAGAAATCATCTGGGTAAGTGGTTCTCAACCCTGGCTACCTGTTCATACCAATCCTGGGAACTTAAAAAAAATCCGGATGCCTAGGCTGCACCTCAAAAGAGTTAAATCAGGGTCTAACTGGTCCCAGGCACCAGCATTAAAAAAAGATGCTTCCTGGATGATTCCAATACCCAGCCAAGAATGAGACTCACTGTTCTAGATCTTGCCTGAAAAGATCTGATTTTACTGAGGGTCAGTGATTTACCCAAGACTACAAGGCTCAAGAGCTAAGACAAGAATTCCAATTTCCTGACTCCCCATCCAGGGCTCTCTACTTTACAAAACTGCCAAAAAATGTGTCAGACCCTTTCTAATACTCCACAAACCTTACAAGATAGCAAGGAATCACTTCTTCTTTTTTTTTTTTTTAAAATAGCATCGACTAAGCACTGGCCCAAGGCCAGAGGCAAAGAATGGTAGAAGTGGTGTTCGATGGGGAAACTTCTGCAGAGTGTTATCAGAAGGAAGGGCAGATTCCATATGAGTGCCTGATTAAGTAATATGATTCTCTGTTTTTTTTCATATGATGACTTTTAGTACTTTGAGACCTGAAACAATCTGAAAGCAACTTGGCAATCATTCATTTTTAGTGGAGAAATTAACAACTTGACAAAGAAACACTTATTAACAGTCTTTCCTGTCTAGAATGGCAGAATATAACAAGATTATTTTAATAAGAAGTTTATTCACTTCTTTTTATGAAAAAACTTTATTTTAATCTAATTTGAGACTACAAAAAGTTGCAAAAGTAGTACAGAATTCCTGTATACCTCTCACATAGCTTACCTTGATGTTAACATGTTGCATAATCATAACATAATTATTAAAACCAAGATAATTGCATTGGCACAATACTATTAACTAACCTATAGACTTTATTTAGATTTCAGCAGTTTTATTTATTTATTTATGTATTTATTTATAGAAAAGTTCACACTGTGTTGCCCAGGCTGGTCTCAAACTCCTGCCCTCAAGCCATCCTCCTACCTTAGCCTTTTGAGTAGCTGGGACTACAGGGACAGCCACCACTTTTGACTTAGATTTCACAAGTTTTTACACTAATGTCTTTTTTTTTCTATCCCAGTTTCCAGTCCAGGATACCACATTGCTTTTAATTGTTAGTTCTCCTTGATCTTCTCTAATCAGTGACAGTTGCTCAGCCTTTTTCTGTCTTTCATGACCTTGACACTCTGGAGACGTGCTGTCTAACTTGTAGAATGTTCCTCAATCCAGGTTTGTCTGATATTTTCTCATGACTAGAATGAGGTCATGCATCTTGGGTAAGAATATCATAGGAATGATGTTGTATGCTTCTCAGTGCATCGTATCATGGAGCTCACAGTATTGGTCTGCCCTATTACTGGTGATATTAACCTTGGTCCTACCATTAAAGTAAAATCTCTTTATTGCTAATTGTCCAACTGAATAATTTGGTCAGAAAACTTAACCCAAAAGAAACTCATATGTAGATTCTTATGCTTTGGTGAAAAAATGACTGTGTGGTATGATTTCATGGGGGCTGATGCTCTAATTTTCTCATCTCTTCCATCAACGAAATTCTCTATCTTGCAAGGACTGCTGCCTAAAATAGCACTATCAGACCTTCACCCGCTAAACCAAGCCTTCAATTCCTATGAAAATATAGATGTTTGAGGGAAGACATTCCCACAAACTGTGTTTAGCTGCCTCTGGGAGCACCTTTGCTCCCAGGGAGGGAGGAGTCAAAGGAGACAGCAGTAAAGCATTTTCTGCTGCCATTTGGATATGGAAGAAATGAGGTTTCTAGAAAGGTCCTGAACAGATTTGCTACATAAGTGCCAAAGTTATCTCTTTGAAGTACATGTCTGATCTCTGATTATTTTGCTCAAACCTTTTAATTGGCTTCAGACTCGGGCCTCACCTCACCTTTGCCACCCCCAAGCCAGTGATCCAGAACTTCTTTCCATTCCCCAACTGTGATTTATCTTCAAATTGTCACACATGCCATTCCTAATCCTTAAAATATTCTTCCCCAGTCCACTTCCCTGGATTGACTTTTACCAACACAGAAGGTCTTAAATTAGTGACCACTAGACCTAGAAGGCCTTCCAGAAACTCACAAATTTAGGCATGTTGCCCTTCATAGCCTTCTGTGATTCCTCTTCTCTAAACTTAAAGTTGTCTCCTTATAGAGCAAGGGTTGGCAAAGAACAGCCCATGGACCAAATCTGGGCAACTTCTTGTGTCTTTCAATAAAGTATTATTGCATCACAGCTATGCCTAATTCTTTATGTATTATCCATGGCTGCTTTCATACTGATTCTTTATGTATTATCCATGGCTGCTTTCATATTATAAAGGTAAAGTTGAGAAGTTGTGATACAGACTGTATGAACTGCAAAGCCTAAAGTATTTACTGTTTTCCCCTTTACAGAAAATGTTTGCCAACCCTGTTCTAGACTGTAAGTACCATATAAGCAAGAATAGCATTAATCTTGTCTGCTATTGAATTCTTAGCTGTCATAACCCCAGGATTTAGCTGAAAGTAGATCTTCAATAAATATTTGTAGAATAAAGACAAATCTCACAATTTTATCCAGCACAGTGTTGTCTATATGTTACAGCCAAGTAGAATGGCTAATGTAACACAACTAAATTTTTTAAAACTCCATAATATTTTGTATTTGTTTCTGAGAATTGACCAATGGAAGGATGTCCATATGTTATTCCTAGCCTTTATACAGTATTTCTCATCCTGAAATGAAAAAGAATGATTTCCAGTTCAATTAAACCCAGAAACTGCATTAGCAAGATGATAATGAATTCATGTGACCTGTCTCCAGGTCAGACCAACATTGACCAGTTTTACTAGAATTACTGATTTTTGCAAAGACTCAGTAGCACATCCTGGTCCAGGTCAAATTTTAAAAATACTTTGGGGGTGCAGTGGCTCACACTTGCAGTCCCAGCTACTAGGGAGGCTGAAGTGGGAGTGCCACTTGAGTCCGGGAGTTCAAGACGAGACTCGACGACCTAGAGAGACCCTTGTCTCTTAAAATAAATAATAATAATTTGGGATTCCCAGAGAGTTTCTCAGTGAAAATGCCAAACCGAACCACATTAACTACTCTTCCATAAGGACAAGAAGGAATTAAGATTTTCCATACTGGTAAGTGACTAAAATTAAATGAACAAAATTAAGAGATAGACAGCAAGAAACATGTTTGTGCTGCTTTCTCTGAGGACTTGGACATCTCCTTTGTATTCACTCTAGGAGGCCCAGCTTACACCTGCCTCTAGCAGGGCTTGTGGATTTTATTACCTCTCCAAATATGAAAAAATATAGACTTAGTTTGCAGACTCTTGACTTCCTCTGGGAGAGGGTTCAACATCAAAGCAACTATTTCTACAAACATTTAAAGCATCTTTTCTCTTCCTGCCTTCCCTCCCTGACTGCTTTGCTTTTGGAAACACTAAACACACCCAGTTTTCCAGGCTCCGATGGCTCAACAATACTACTTTTCCTTAGCAAAGAGCATATTACTGCCATGATTTATGGCTGGTGAGTAATTAGGAGCCTGTTGCTATGGTCTGGGGTTGAGATCAAAAGAACCATGTGTCAAAGTGAAGGGAGGGGTGGCTGGAGCCCAGGCAGAAGGGTGGTGGTGTTTGTTTGTAATCCTAACCAGAGAGAAGCTGGGCCATCGCTTAATTGGGAAAAGGCTCAGCGTCTGAAGAAAGCTATGAAAGCGGAGCCTGTTCTAGAAAAAGAATCCGTGTGTTTTGCAAATCAACAACATTTAGTGATAGGTGAATCTCCAGGGGGCCTTGAGGCTGGACGGTTTGAATTAGTACTCAAAGGTTTGGAGAAAAATATGTGAAATTTATGAACATCGAGTATAAAAAAATTGCCCAAATGGGTTCGCTTATGAGATTTCTGGTATTTCCTTCTCTGGTCAAGAGGAAATGCCAAGGGAAGGACTGCAATATTTCAGTACTTCTGTATCTGCAATCCAATTTCCCAATGAATATCGATTCTCTCTTTCTCTTTATCCCTCCTCCTTCCTGGCCACGGAGGAGGACTCTGGCATCAGAGATATGGAGCACATGGGTGGGTCCAAGCATGGCTGGATGGAAGTGTATGGAGCTGGTTGGGGGTTGGGCAGGCAGGAGGTGAACCAGCTGGGCTCCGAGGGCTCTGGGGTTTCATCTGCTCTGTATTTACGACTTTCTATAAATCACATGTGGGGCAATGGAAAAGGCCTTGGACAGAGTATAAGGAAACCAGTTTTCCAGTCCTGGCTTGGTTTCTAACGAGCTGTGTGGCCTTAGGCAAGTCAAGATTTCTGGGTCTCAGTTTCCTTATCTGTCAAATGAGATTGACTGACTTTGATGTACTCTAAGTTTTCATTCAGCTCTCAAATGCTATGGTCAGATTCCCCTTCTTCAGCCCCTGAAACTGCAATGTGCATTCCCTTTCTGAGTAGAGGTCCCGTTCCACGTTCCTTTTGAGATAGGAACGCTGAACCTGGGTGCAACTGGAAGGCATTTTAAAAGGGAATATTCAATTCTGAAAGAGGAGCGTTTGGATTCAAACACACACAATGTGCAGATTGCCTAGACTGAACCGAAAAGACCTTTTTGGTGTTCACAAAGTAAACATAAAGCAACTGCGACCTCATTCACCTCATGAAACCACAGATATCCAGATGATGCGATTAGGAACAGGGCTGCATAAAGCTAAAGTCCTTTCTCAGTGTTTGGAGAAACCAACAGTGCAGTGGAAGGGACGGCTTCAATTTGCGGGGGGGATTTTCCAACTTTTACCCAAGTTGCCAGATAGAGTTGCAGATGACATTGGAAAAGCTAGGATCCTTTAGAAGTTGTGTGTGTGTGTGTGTGTGAGAGAGAGAGAGAGAGAGAGAGAGAGAGAGACACACACAGAGAGAGAGACAGAGAGAGAGAAAGAGAGAGAGAGACAGCGAGAGAAAGAGAGAGAAAGCAAGCATGAGCATCATGTGGGCTCGGGCTGCTGGGGCCTTGGCTCTGTCCACATGACCAGTATACCATGCTGCCATCTAGTGTGGGCTCAGAAACTTCTTGGCGTGCTTAAGAGATGTAGATGAGCATAAAGAAATGAAGGCATAAGTACCCAAAAGCTCCCAGAAAGAGGCACCATTAGTGTTAAGTGATGAGACCCCCGCAGCCTCCTTTCTCCCTCTGATCACCCCACTTCTAGTTAAGCACACACTTGCTTCTCTACGTAGCCTTCTTAGCATTTATGAAAAAAAATCCCAAATTCTACATGAAGGCTCTACCCATTGATATTCATGCATTCTCCTTTTGAAAAGTAAAAAGTTAACATCAAAGGTCATAAAAAAAAGTAAACGATTTGGTGGAAAACCAGGGGAAGAATATACAGATTATCCCTCACTGTGTTCTTCAATAGGAAAAGTGTCAACCTGGAAAAGCTTACTTTGCAAATTATACGAGGGGATTTTATTTTCAAGTCAGCGAAAGGTGGGTATCTCAGGATTGACGTGACACCATGAAATTGTACCCCTGAATGTCTCTCTGAAGCACATGCCCTACAGTGGAAAGATATTCTCGATAAGGCAGATAATGGGTGGAATTATGCTAATCAAGAAAACCTTACAGGGTGAATAATTTAGTAACCTTTTTCTGAGAATAAGAGCCTATTTTAAAGTTCTAAATGACACCATAAATGTAGTCAGGCATAGATTTCCATACTGATGTGGGATAATAAACACAGCCGGAGTCTGAACCACCTTGAGGGACAACCCGCTGTGCTTATTTTCCTGTACTTCCCTACTAATCACTGGAGCCTAAACCTTAATCCTCATGGCTTTGTTTACCTAGCACTTTGTCAAGTCCAATACATTTTGGTTCTTTTATCTTTCCCGGAAAGACAACTGTAAGCATGGAACTGTTGTCATTTTTCTCCTCCTCATGGACTTGAGATCTTTTGTTATAGTCTAAAATCCACATTTTAAAATTTGAATTGTTGCTCCAGAGTTTTAAAAAATACGTTATTAGCATCATATGGATGCCGAGACTGAAATAAGTCTTACGTTGCTATCTACAATTTTCACTGAAACACTAATAATGTTTATGTTTCTAGACATTCTCCCATTGCCACTTTGGCTGCCTTCATGGGGAGTAAATGTTGTAGTGACAAAGCTTTGAAGGAATAAATTTATTTTACTATAATACTGCTCTATTGTTTTGCATATTTGGGTTTTGCCAAAGATTCATTTCCTCAAAAGCTTCCAGTGATAAGAAGAGTTGAAAGTCCACTCTGTCATCTCTATTCTTTTATATCTGCAGTGATTTGTGTCAAAGACACACTGATAGACCCTCTTAGCAGAACTCAGGCTGCAAGTCTTACTGGTGATCTCCCTTACTTAAACCATCTGAGGAAATGGGAGGGCTGGGAGAGAGAAGTCACTGTACAACTCTCTGTGAACAGTGACCAAATGTTCAATCAGATGCATAAGGAATAGGCTAAATGCAAACCTCAACTCAACCTTTCTGGAACAGGAGTAAAGGTTCTGGTGACACTCAACTATGTGAGTAGTGGGAAAGGAAAGGGGAAGGGAAAAAGACCATAGGATGGGACCGTGTTTATTCCATGTCCATGTCCCAGTGCTCTTATTATTTACCATGTGGGAGAGATGTATGCACTGACCCCTGACATTTAAATAGGTTATGGATCCTTAAGCCCACACACAGGATGTCGTTGATGCTTCCTGTGGAGAAGGAGGTCTTCTTACTGCAGCATTGCAGCAACTCTCCGCAGGGCAGGTTTCAGGTGGTGGACTATGTTAAGTAAATAGGGACAAAGGTGACAAAAACATATCCAAGACTATGAATGAAGACTTGGGAATAAGAAGACTGAAAGGGTTTGGTGAAGTGCACAGACTTGGAAGTTAGATGTGTGGGTTTGAACTCCAGATTGACCCCTTCTGAATTGTATAAATTGTTTAACTATGCTCTGCCTGCATTTGCTCATCTTTAAATGAGTAGGTGTTTTTATGACAATAAAAATCACTACTACTATTATAGAGATAATAATACCTACTCATGGGATTGTTGCAATGATTACACAAATTAACAGGTATAAAGTATATAGAACAATGTCTTGCATGTAGCAATTGGTCAAGACATGTTATGAATTATTACGTCATTGTTAAAATTAATGGAAAAATTGGGTCTGGGTACTCTTAGCATAACAAAAAAAAAGAGACAATGAGCTCAATTTTTGAACATATTCGTATCCATGGATCAGTGGATCACCTAAGTTATATACCAATCAGTTTTGCTTTGGACCAAGCAGGAGATTCAGGGACCCAGGACTGGCTATATAATTTGCATGCCCCCATGCACAATAAAAATAGGAATGTCTTGTTCAAAAATCATGAAGAATTTCAAGATGGTGACTGACAGCAGAACATTAAACCAAGCATGGAGCCCTTCTAAACGTATGGTCCTGTGTGACTGCACAGGTTGCACACCCATGAGGCTTGCCCTGCAAAGGCCACATAAATCATGGCCTCTGGATGCACAGAGCTTGCCTTCCAGCCTCAACTGCTATGTGACCTTTTTCTTTTCACTTGATTGCTGCTGTTTTATCCTTTTGTGGTAGTGTGTTTGGTGTTTGAATTCATGGCTCAAAACACATGCTTCCTGGAAATCATGTAAGAGCATTCACACTCTGTCTCTATTTCCCCACATTTCCTGCTCTCTTCAATTCACTGCAGTCTCGCTCTTACCTCCCACCTGCCAAATCTTCATCCTATTCCAACACCACTGTCATCTGCTCTGAATTTTTGTGGGTGGAAACCAATGGCTTCTTAATTTTCTTCTTACTGTATTCGTCCCATTTAAACTATTTCATCATTTACAGCTTGACAATGGGTGACATTCTCCTAAAACTCTCCTCTCTAACTTCAGTATATGTTACTTCAAAGTTCCCTATGTTTCTCTTCTCTTTTTCTGTTTTTTTTTCTTTTTTTTTTTTTCCACTTCCTCAATATCTCATAGTCCTCAGGGATTTATTTGTAATTTTCAGTCCTTGTTCTTATTCTTTCTCTATGCATACTTCTTGAGGATCTTACTTGCTCTGATGACTTCAACTACCACTAAACAATGTGAATTCTCAATAAATTTATTCACCCTTTTCTCTGCTGATTATAGACCCGTATTTCCAGTTCACTCTAGACAGCTGTAGTTGGACATTCTTAAGTAGCAACTCACTCAAAACGCCTCCAACCAGTTAATGTTTTCCTCATTCCTCTTTCTTCTATTGCCGATTTTTATTACACTATGACTTAGTAACCCCAGATAGAAACTATGGTCATCCTCAGCTTCACTGTCTGCCTTACCACCCAGCGCCCAGTGCTTCCCAGCTGCAGTTTATCCTATTATCTAAATATCTCTTCAATCTTTTCCGTTCTTTCCTTACTAGCTTGGTGCCCACCACCAAACTAGTCTGTCAATCTTCATCTGTACTAGTCTGTCTTCTCACTGGACTCATTCTCTAGGTTTTCTACATTCTAGTTATATTCTTTACTTATCCTAAAAATGTTTTCTAAAATGTAAAGTTGTTCAAGGTAAATCCTGCCTAAGGACCTCTATTTTCTGGTGGACAAAATTAAAACTTCTTTGGAGAAGCACAAAGACTTTTATTTTTCTGATTCATTCCAGCTTATTTGAGGTTGGTCCTAGCTTTTAGTCTTCCTAATCACATACCTCAACTCAAGCCATCTGCTGACCTTCCACCTTGTGCTGTCATCTCCTAGGTCTCCATGTCCTTGTACATGCTGTTCCTTATGTCCAGAAATGCTTTTCACTGCATTCTCTAGTGAGTGCATTCCTAATTATCTTTCAAGGTGCAGCTTATCTGAGACATATTCCAGGAAATCTTTTCTACTTCCTATGCCCCATAGCACTTTGCGTGCACTTCCATTGATTGCAATTATGTGTTCACTTTCTCTGCAATTAGTGTTGAACTCTTGGAAATCAGCATTATGCTATATTCTTCTTCATATCCTCAGCACCTGGCACAGTCCCTGGTTCAGAGTAGAAGTGGAAACAATGCATCATGAATGACCATCCTCTGCATAAAGTCAGAGGTTCACTGAAACCTCTGACTCATAAACATTGGGAGGGTGTGTGTGTGTGTGTATGTGTGTGTGTGTGTGTGTAGGGAGTTATAAATGGTAGAACTTGGACCAAGGATAAAGAAAAATCTAACAACTTTCTAATAAACAAATATCCAATGCTACCTCTGGATGCTCACATAAAGATGAGTTACCCCAGTCTCCACTTTGTCCCTGTAGAGCAGAGATTGGCATTGGGTTTGAATATCTTCTTGAATTTCTTATCTCTCAAACTTATACAGTAACTGCTTTGTTGGATAAGATACAGCAAAAATATCTCACAAATAATAGAGTCTGTGATATTTCTACAGCATCAGCAGTCTCTATTCTTTTTTTAAATCTCTACTTACCCCATTTTCTGCACTCAGATGTTTGTAATTAATTTTGTTATGTCTACTGTGGAGTGACTATTACACTTCTACTTTTAAGAACTTTTGTGGTTGGGCATGGTGGCTCATGCCTGTAATCTCAGCACTTTGGAAGGCCAAGGCGGGCAGATCATTTGAACTCAGGAGTTTGAGACCAGTCTGGCCAACATGGTGAAACCCTGTCTCTACTAAAAATACAAAAATTAGCTGGGTGTGGTGGCACACACCTGTAGTCCCAGCTTAGGAGGCTGAGGCAGGAGAATTGCTTGAGCCTAGGAGGTGGAGAGGTTGCAGTGAGCCGAGATCACGCCACTGTTCTTAAGCCTGGGCAACAGAGCTAGACTCTGTCTCAAAACAAACAAACAAACAAAGAAACAAAACTTTTGTTTTTGTGAGAGAATGTCCAAAATATCAGATATCGAATATATCTTTTCTTTGATTATTAAACCCTGGAGTCAGTCTGGTCACATCATCTGTTTAGCTCCTTGGGTCACAGTGGCCAAAGTTACAGAATAAGTCCTCGTATACATCAGTGCTGCTCCCAAAGATAATTACTACCTCCTGCCATCAACAAGCACGCCTTTCTCTCACTAGGTGAGAAAAAGTAGGTACCCGTGAAGAACATCTCCATGATTGAAATGCAACTCCAGCTGTATTGTCAGTGGCATTTGTATGTGTCTATGTATTTTCATGAATATTTGTAAAACTTCAAGTGTATCTACAGCTCCAAAGCTAATTTCATAAGGACTAAATTCAACCATGCTGAAAAAAAAGCAAGTTGTTTCTTTTCAAGTAGTCTCCCCTTATCTGTGATTTTGCTTTCCACGGTTTCCACAGTCAAACACAATCTGAATATATTAAATAGAAAATTCCAGAAATAAACAATTCAGAGGTTTTAAATTGCGCATGATGAAATCCCAAGCTGTCCCACTCCATTCTGCCTGGGATGTGAATCATCCCTTTGTTTAGCAGATCCATGCTGTGTATGCTATCTGCTCATTAGCCACTTAGTAGCTGTCTCAGTTATCAGATCGAAAAAACATAGTATATATAAGATTTGGTACTATCTTTAGTTTCAGGCCGTTACTAGGGGGTCTTGGAACTTATCCCCTGCAGATAAGGGGGGACTACTATGTGTATCTTTGGCATCAAGACAGTCAGATTAACAACAGTGATGAATGATGCAATGGTAGATTATGTTTCCAACTACATTTGTATTCTTCTGCAATGTTTTAAGTCAATCTTGGTTGCCTTCTTTTATCAAATTGAAAGCTGCTATGAGTCATGCTTTATGACCAAATTACATCTGATAAAATAGAGGTTACCAAATGTCCTACTAAAAACCACAAGTTTTAAAGTTTCCTCATTTGTCAACTGGGAACAAGACTCTTTCATACACTTGTGTACAATGATTATTCTGTAAAGTTTTGTAAAAGAAGTCTACCAAATTTTTGAGGCAGCACATTCAAATGTGTTAAGCCTGTGTTTGCTTAGAACTGGAAATGTTTTTGGATAGGTCAAGTTTGGGGACCAGTAAGAGAACTCATGGAGAATTGTTCACAACAGAAAGCAAAAGTAATTTACAGATCATTGTGAATACTGTGGACTCTAGGCTGTTCTGTATTGTAATGTAACAAAGGACTTAGTCTCTGACCCTGAACAATTTTCAATCTATCATCACAAATGCCCTAGGAAGTCAAAACAATGCATCACAGATTAAGGATGCATTAACTAGCAATCATCGTCATTAAAATCCTTCATCAGGGCCAACTTTACAAGAAGGTTTTAAAGGTTTAAAAGGGAGGAACATTGCTTGATATTAAATTGACAAATGAGTCTAGGCTGAAAAAAAGGATTGTATGAACAAATAAAACATGACCCTAGAATAAACATGAAGACAAAGAGAACTATGGTAAAAATGCAGAAAGAGTTGAAAACATTGGTGAGGTCAAATATTTTGGTTAGATGAGAAACCAAAAGCCTAAGGAGAAATAAGAGGAGCAGCATATATTCCAATGGAGATATAGTGAACATAGATTTAAAAGTGTAGAACAGGGCCAGCCAACTTTTTCTGCAAAGAACCAGATGGTAAATATTTTTGGCTTTGCGGCCATACAGTCTCTGTCGCAACTACTTAACTCTGCTGTTGTTATGGGAATGCAGCCATAGACAATCCATAAAGAATGAGCATGGCTGTGTTCCAATAAAACTTTATTGAGTAAAACAGGAAGTAGACTGGTTTGGCCAGTGGGCCAAGGTGTAGAAGAATAGGGGGTAAATAAAAAAGCCAAATTAATTCACCACTGCTCTGGCACCATTGGCCATGCCATTGTGGGCTAGGGAATGCTTAATTCTGTATTTTTGACTACCATAAAACTTAATTTGATTTCTAAAACATGATAGTAATAGAAATCTAGTGGCATGCATTGAACACAAAGAAGTTGCTTTAATTAATCCTAGAAGTGTCATTATGAGAACTTCAGGAATCTCTTTATTTGATACCTGGACTCTGAGAGGTAAGGGGGCTTAATCATGGAAGCTATCTATAATTAGAGGCAGAGCTGTATTAGAACTCAGGTCAGTGGATTCCTAAATTAGAGCTCTTCTGCCCTATTTGATGCCACTTTATTTATGTTGTTATTTTTCAAAGCCATGAAAGTGGTTTTCCATAAGTACAAACAGATGAACAATCTGTAAGATCTGGGACACAGTCTCAATTTTTTTTCTGTATTGTGGGTGAGAAATAAGATATTTAATAGATTCAGTATTGCTTAATATCAGGGGCAAGGACCAAGCAATCTCCCCTTCCATTTAAACATTATACTATCTTTGTGGAAAGTGCACTGCACCCTGGCGTGGGAGTTTTCTACTTCTGAAGATAGACATGCATCAATTCACCCACCATCCCTCACTCCCTTTTCATGAGTGACTACATTTATGAGATGACTGGTTGGGGCTGGGGATGCAGAACATTACAGTGCAAGACAACTCTCCCAGTTGGCTTCAACCTCTTTATCACCAGCCTTGCTTGCTAGCCCCAAGCATGAAAAGGTAGAACAACATGTGTATTTCAAAGATGAAAATCACTCTGTTCACAAGTGGCCAACACTGGAGGGACTGCTTTCACTAAATATCATTTTGACAAACTCTAATGCTGCTGGTTTAGCTGATGAAATTTAAAGCACTTGAGTCAAATAAATTGGATTACCACCCTTGGATTAAGATAAATCATTTCCCAAATTTTTGGTCTGTTTGCTTTGGCTGGGCTTGAATCCTGCAAACTCTGCTTTCGATAACCACACTAAAGCGGCAGGGAGTGAGCTAAGAGGCGGATATGTGAGAAAGATTGAAATAGAAAATACATAATCAACAAATGACTCTTCAGCTCTTTTTTTTTTTTTTTCTTCTGGATGCTTCAGAACTTGGAACATTTCCTTAATTGCATTCATTACCCTTGACCCAGGAACTCTATCCCAAATAAAACAGAATTGGAGATTAACCATGGATTTATGAGGAAGGGAAGATATTACCAGTAATTCTTCTGTCTGTCCTTTATAAATTCAGGAAGGTTTTCTATGAGGTGGATAAGATCATAAAGTATACATGCTTATACTGTGGCCAAACGTTAGTGTGCTCTGTTTCCATTCAACTCCCTTGATTAGTGGAGAAACTCCAGCCTGGCACTGCATGGGCTATTGCAAGGCTATTCAAGATTTGACTTCAGAGCCTCTGTGACTCGCCTTTAGAATTTGTGGTGTTGCAGGGCACTCAAGTATTTGCAAATTAACCAGCAAATATAGCCTAACTTCTTTGGTCACTTTCAAATTCTGCAATTGTCATCACTGAAATTGCAGACTTATCCAGGCTTCCTGGTAGTTAAGTGAATGACACCAATGGTCTTGTTTGAAGAGTGACCTAAAATTGTGCAAAGGGCAAATTGCCTATTTTACTGGTGCTTTTCCTTTAGTGGTACCTTTTACCATCTCCTATCTTAAACACCACTTAAATGCATCTTCCAAGAGACCTATAATCTACCCTGCCATAACTGCTGGGGAAATGCATTGGGATCTTTTCTCTTTTTCTTTCCTATGCCAACTTTCTCCATTGCCCACAATTCATTCATATTAAGTTATTATTAATAACAATTAAAAGCCTTTTAATCTCTCCTGAGGGGAGCTGCACTTAGAAAATTCTTTTTCTTTGAAGAAATAAACCTCTGTTCATACATTCTGGAGTTGACTTGTAAAAGAAATAATTTGGGGTGTGGAGGAAAATTTCACTATCCCTCTAATCAGTTTACTTTAATATTCTCTACTCAGTATTTTATTGGCTCTTGGAACATGTAGCTAATCTCAAAGTTGCTGAGGTCAGTAAACCATTTGGAGAGCATATTTCCATATTGGCTTTTATGGAATTCTTGCTTAAATTAGGTAAAATAACATGTTCTTTAAGTTCAGGAGTATAGGCAAGCCTATCCTCGGAAAGTTGATTAGAGCTGGTTCCAAAAGGAATTCAAAGTCAATAAGGTACTCAATGCTATTATAGATAACAGCCTCATCTGGGGGTTTTCAGCTCCCCTCATGGTCTCAACTAGACAACATGGGCACAGAATCCTGGATAGTCAGGAGGAAGGATTTTTTTTCTAGGAAGTAGAAATCTTGGGGCTTTTCTTTTTTCCTTAGGAAAAAGAACCCCCCAAAACCAACAACCATAGGCTAAAGAATTTAATAAGACGGAGACTTTATTTAGAAACAACATGCCTCTCCTGTGAACACAGAGCTCACTTGGAAAGAAGCTATGAATGGACCTGCACAATTATTTTCTGGCAAAAACCCAGTCACATTTGGAGACCTCGGCAGCTGAACACGGAGTGACAGCTGAAAACTCAAACATGTTACAAAGATCAGAGACATTGCTGAATGCTCCATTTTGAAGTTTGATCCAAAGAACCAATTTATGTCATGTTGGTTTTATTGAGGAGAAGAGCTTTATTCCAAAGGCTCTTTTAAGTCCACATCCCCTCTTTGGTTCTTTCGGCCCTTCACACCCACAGGATTTCCAATATCCCTGGAAGGCATTTGCCCTTCACAAATGAGTCCAACAGTGCTTAAGAAAGCATTAGGTGCTTCTTCCATCCTACTTCCCCTTACCCCAGCACTGTGGTTTCAAGAGCAGGCAGATCCCTCACATTCATTTAATAAGAGAGTACATTCTGCCTGAGGGCTCCTTGTCAATGCTGGGTTCTTTTGAAATATCTGTGACTTGTCCTACATGAAAGAGGACAGGGACAAGATAGATAACAATTTTACTACTATCTCAATGTTAAAACACACACACACACATTAGATACATGGAATAATGAGATAATAAAATGAGGGGAAGTTTTGGGTAAGGGTCTTGCCTCTGGAGGCTGACTGCTGGGGTTTGAGTAGTACCTGTTGTGTGATTGTGGACAGTTCATGTCTTGAAGCCCCTGTTCCTCAACCATTTAAGTATAATACTCCCTAGTTCATAGTGCTATAGTAAGTATTAAATAAGTTTAAAATGCCCTGTATGTGTAAGCACTCAATACATATGAGATAATAATATTAAATGTAAACTGGCATGGTTCAAAGTATAAATAAGATAGGCTGTTGGAAGCACTCAAAGAATACAGAACTGGGGTGATGTGGCTAAGGATAGATTAAGCTAAAATATAGAATTTGCATCTTTTCCATAGCCCTGTCCAGAAGGAATGTGTAAATTTGTTGCCATCCCTAAGGAACTAACAGCTTTCTGTTCCCATTTTGCATTCTAGGGGTAATTATTTTACATATGTATACTTTTGGAACCTTTCAAAACCACTCATGAATATTTGGGTGTAAACAGGCCTTCACCCTATTCTGCTGTTCCCCACTTCCTCACAGCGGGTGGTTACATTCCCCACTGCATGTGGACCGCTGGCCAAAGTTCCACTTCTGTGACTGGCCTCCATCCCACCCAATTCAATCCAATTCTTCAAATCACATCTTAGGAAAACACTTTACTTTTGGGTGTTTTATTAAATTCAGATGCATTATGTTCACTGGGTTTACTATTCTAATTCTAGGATTCAGTTTAAAAGATCAAACTGGTGTACCATGCCACATTCGCACATTTCCAAAATAACCCAGAAAATTTAGTGGAAGCCCCTAATTAACATGACTGCACCGCAGTTTATAGTCTCGAACAATCAACACCTTCCTTCCCTTGTGGTAACTTTTCTTTGCAATTTCTTGCCTCACAATTTGTAGCTTACACTTCCTGGAATTTACATTCATTTTGAAGACATGTTTGATGACTATTTCTTTCCTTTGCTATGACCCTGGACCTGAAAAGCGTAACTATTTCTATCTCTACAGAGAACACAAGTTATACTCCTACTCAACAGTCCCACTGGACCACATGAAGGCTCCATCCTAACTCATGGACCTCTTGGAGAAGGATTTTATTTGATAACTTGGTTAAAGAGCCTGAAATGTTTCATTATCAATTGCTTCATTGTTGTTGATATAGATTAATCACCAGTACTCTCATTCATTTATTTATCTTCTTGAAACTCTGATTTTCCAATAGGTACAACTCAGTTTTTCTGCTTTAATTTTCACTGGTTCTCCCAACCATTTGTTGTAAAGAATCATCTAGTTATGGAGGAATCACTAACCCTTTGGGACTCCTGTCCCATAGCTGAAATCTACATTCCTCCAGTTCTCTGGCAAGTTTTAAAGTTGTTATTTCTTTGTTTGTTTCAACAGATTTGTCCCTAATCACATGGAAAGGGCTGCTACAATACAGAATATACTTACTCCAAGTGAGATTCCCAGTTCACAGATACAGTAGTAAACCTAATTTGCAAATAAGCCACAGTCATACACATAATATTTCACACACATATTAATATTGTTAATATTAATATGAAGCAGTTATTTGCAAAACAAATTGGTACAATTTCTTTATAAGATTGTTTTACAGGATTTTATCAGCTGTTGCAAGGGAAGAACTGAGCTGCGAAAGGGATTGGAGTTGTATCTCATTACTCTTTCTTAGGGAGGGTATTGAATTTGGTTAAAAATCAGTCCACTCCTTTAGAAAGTATGTTGCAGAGAGACAAATGCAAAATGCCAGATGGTGGAGTTGAAACAGAGACCTCATTTGAGTCAATGAAAAGTGCACTGTGACTTACTATTCTTGTCCCATTAAATGTTATTTACTTTTATTTTTTTCTCCCACTTAACTGAGTTTTACTGTCTTATGAAATATATAAAACTTCATAATACACTTTAACCCTAATCTTATTTAAAAGGTTATTTCATATAGATCTACTCTAAATTCTCTCAGTCTCTATAATAACGAAATGCTCTTGGTTGACTTATTTCCATGGAACCACCAGTCCTAGGACATAATGAAGATAAATAATGGGTCACTTGTCATTTAAATTAATTCCACTTTTTATTTATATAATCTTGTATAAGAAACTGATTATACTTTGAAAAGGTTCCTAGTTTGTGTCTATTCCTTCCAAGACCATAGAGAAGCTCAAGTGATTGTGTTAAGCTAAGTAATACTTCATTATCCTACCATTATAGAAATGACAAGGCAGAGACAGAAACATATCAATTATCTGGCTTTCTCAGCAACTGAGCTATTCCTTATAAGTAGTTTTGTCAAGAAATGAAGTGTATCCTATTATGAGTTAAAAATATTAATATTAATCATTTGGCATAGAAATTGGCTAAAAAAAACCCTTCACTGTGTCCCTCCAGGCCTGTCTGGCAGGAGACTGCCATTTATTAAAAAGAAAAAAATCCCATTGTCAGTCTGGTGAGAGCCAACCAGGTGGCTCAGGGGAGGAGGAAAGAGTTGCTCCAGGACTGACCTTGGCCATGGCTACACATCCTCCGGTTTCATGTGCTCCCATTTGGGACTCTTTTCTCACAGCCTTTTGTGTGCTTCACCCGAGTCCATGCAATCAGTTCAGGTGACCAGAGTCTCCTGCCTCTGACCTACAGCTTTCTTTGCCTTATGGCTTCCTTTCTCCCAGAGTGGTGGTATAAATCACACTGAGTTAGTACCCTGACATCTTGGCCTAAGGATCTATTGTCACAAATTGTCCTATGGAAATTCTGGCTCTAAAGGCACATAAGTGAATCAATGAAATCCTGAAACACACACATACACACATACATACATTTATTTTTCAGAAAATAAAAATTCTATGCTGAAACAACGTAGCTACCATTACTACTGAATTAGCATGCAGCATGTCTTCTCTGTGCTGGAATGCAGGGATGACCACAGGATTGTGGAGATGTGTTGGGCTGCTTAATTTTTCACTTTGCAGTCTAGGATGGCTGTAGTATCCTCTTTCTCATTTAGCCTATCAACTATCAACAACCACCAGAAAAGTCATACCTCTAGTTGCTCAGTGCAGTTTCCTAAAATTTTGTTTGTTAAAATAGCATACATAAAATTGACTTTTTGGGGGTATACAAGCCAATAAATTTTAAGATGTGTGTGGAGTTGGGCAACCACTGCCACTGTCAGGACTCTGAGCGGTTCCATCACTGCCAAAAATATCCCTTGTGCCATCCCTTTGAAGTCACACCCTCCTCCTCCCCCTAAACTCTGGCACTCTCAGATCTATTCTCGGTCATTACAATTTTGGTTTTTAGAGGATGATCATATCAATGGAATCACATAGTATGTAACTTTTTGAGACTGACTCCTGTCACTTAGCATGATACCTTTGAGATTTATATACATCATTGTATATATCAAGAAGTCATTCCTTTTTACTACTGAGCAGTATTCCATTACAGGGATATACAACACTGTGTATCATTCTCCACTGAAGGACATCTGGGTTATTTCTAGTTTGGGTAATTATACACAGAGTTGCTATTTGTGTAGGTTTTTATTTGAAGTTTTGCATTTCTGTAGAATAACACCCAGGAGTATGCTTGCTGGGTCACATGGTAAATGTATGTATGCCTTAACTTTTTAAGGAATTGTTGTTTTCTAGAGCCTCGATGCCATTTTACAATTTCTTTTTTTTTTTTTTGAGAGAGAGTCTTGCTCTGTTGCCCAGGCTGGAGCGCAGTGGCATGATCTTGGCTCACTGCAACTTCTGCCTCCTGGGTTCAAGTTATTCTCCCACCTCAGCCTCCCCAGTACCTGGGACTACAGGCATGCACCATCATACCCAGCTAATTTTTGTATTTTTAGTAGAGACAGGGTTTTACCATGTTGGCCAGTCTGATCTCGAACTCCTGACCCCAAGTGATCTACCCACCTTGGCCTCCCAAAGTGCTGGGATTACAGGTGTGAGCCACCATGCCTGGCCCCCATTTAACATTTTCACCAGCAATTTATGAGAGATCATCTTCAGCATCACTTGGTGTTGGGGGTACTTTAAAATTTTAGCCATTCTGATGGGTGTAATGGGATATTTCATTGTGGTTTCAATTTTCATTTCCCCCAATGACTAATGATGTTGAGTATCTTTTCAAGTGCTTATTTGCCAACCATGTATCTTCTTTGGTGAAGTGTCTCTTCAAATTATTTGCCCATTTAAAAAATAGAGTGGTTTGTTTATTTATTGTTGAGTTTTAAGTGTTCTTTATATATTCTGGATGTAAGTCCTTTGTTGGATGTATGATTTGCAAATATTTTCTCTCAGTCTAAAGCCTCTCTTCTCATTCTCTACACATTATCCTTTGCAGAGCAAATGGTTTTAATTTTGTGGAAGTCCAATTTCTCAATTTCCTGTTTTATAGATGTGATTTTGGTATTGTATCTAAGAACTTTTTGCTTAAACCAATACCACAAAAATTTTATGTTTTCTCCTAAAATGTTTATAATTTCATGTTTTACATTTAGATCTATGATCTATTTTGAGTTAATTTCTGTATAAGATGTAAAGGTTGCAGTTTGAGTTTCATTTTTTTTTTTGCGTATGGATATCCATTTGTTCCAACATCACCGTGGCCTTTTTAAATTTGATCTTGCATTTTGTTGAGATATAGAAAACCAATTGCCCAAACTTATTAGAACAGCTTATAAAAACGAAGGTTTTTTTTTTTATATACCTAGAGTGGTTTTTACTCAATGGTCTTTCCCCTGCTCTTATTTTGGTTTGTGCTCTAGGTGGTTGAGCGTAATATCTGGATAACTGAGGTTCAGCATACGTAAAGACAATGTAACTTCTTAAGCTGAAATACTATTTCTTTTCTTTTCTTTTCTTTTTTTCCTTTTTTTTTTTTTTTTTGAGACAGAGTCTTGCTCTGTCACTCAGGCTAGAGTGCAGTGGTGTCATCTCGGCTCACTGCAACCTCTACCTCCTGGGTTCAAGGGATTCTCATGCCTCAGCCTCCTGAGTAGTTGGGACTACAGATGTGCACCACCATGCCTGGCTAACTTATTTATTTATTTTTGTATTTTTAATAGAAGTGGGGTGTCACCATGTTGGCCAGGCCAGTCTTGAACTCCTAGGCTGATACTATCCACCTGCCTCAACCTCCCAAAGTGCTCGGATTACAGGTATGAGCTGAGAAATATTATTTGAATGAGATCTCAAAAGATGTTGGTGTGTGAAAAACAAAACAAAACCAAACAAAACACCTTCCAACGAATGAGTCGCAGAGGCAGAAAAGCCTAATAGGTGCTCATAAAAGTGATAAGATTTCACACCGTCTAGATCTAGAAGATGAGAATGATGAAGTGCACAGGCACTAGTATGTCTATATTATGTAGATAACAGGAAGCCATTGGGGTCATCTGAGCCCGGTTGTTTTTAGTTTGCATGCCTATTGTCAGTAATTAAATGTGTGTTTTTGGAAGTCCTTGATCATCATCTTACTGCCAAATAGTGTTATGGGTTGAATCGTGTCCACCCAATGGAGGTATTGAAGTCTTAACCCCTAGTACCTATAAATATAATCTTATTTGGAAATGGGGTCTTTGTAAATGTTATTGAGTTAAGGTAGGCCATTAGGGTGTGCCCTAATTCAATACAACTGGTGTCCTTATAAGAAGAGGGAAAGTTGGACCAAGAGACAGAGAGTGGGGAATGCCATGTGACAGCAAAGGCAGATATTGGAGCAGTGCAACTTCCAACCAAGGAACACCGAGGGTCTACAGCCACCACCAGAAGGGAGGGGAGGTAAGGAAGGCTTCCCCACTCCAGTTGTTAGAGGGATCATGGCCCTGCCATCACCTTGATTTTAGACTTTCAGTCTCTAGATATGTGAGAGACTAAATTTCTGTTGTTTTAAGTTACCCAGTATATGGTACTTTGTTTCACTAATCTTAAAAAATGAGTACAAACAGTTTACATCTTGTTGGCATTATCAATTTGTATTACTAAAGTTTTAGGTACGATCTACAAGATAAACTTTGGCCCTGTTCCCTATTGAATGCTCTCAAATTCAAAATTAAGAGCGTTTGGCTTAGAAATGTCAATGGGAACCCATGAACTAGATTTGTAGGTCAAACACTCTCTGTCCTGGGCATAGCTATAGATGTGCAGTAGGATAACTGCATGTGGTAATTGAAATATTAATATAGGCTCGTTCTGGCCCAAAGTCAGAAGTGAGATGTAGGAATATCCCATGTGGTTCTCCTGGCTGCTACGGATTCTCTGGGCTGCATGAAGCATGTCTAGATGCTGTACTTTTGAGTGAGTAGCGAGCTGGGTCTGTGTTATGACAGCAGGCTGGGATGATTTTGGAAGAGTTTGTGATAACTCAGAAAGCAGGGGAGGCTGGGAGAGCGCTGCCAGAGGGCTTGGAGCCCACCCAGGTCTGTTTGTCTTACTGCCCAGGCGCCTCCCTCAGCTCTGCTTGGAAGCAACCAAAAGGAGCGCTCCGGAAGGAATTCACAGAGTGCAGGCAGGGACCCAGTTCCGACTACTTAGGGGCATCTGACGGAGAAGAGAGTTCACTTCAAAAGGGCTAAAAATAAATATGTCATGACTAGAGAAGAATTTTTTGTGGCTTTATGTGGAAGAGCCTATTCATTCCTTTAAGACAAACAGCTAGAAGTAAGAGATGTGCTACAGAGCTGGCCAAAATAAACACGAAGCGGGTTGTTGGCGATGCCTCCTCCCAGTTGACAACCACGTGGGGTGGAGGAATTGCCATATCAGCTCTCAGAAGAGCAGCGCTCAGCCCCTTCATGAGTTTGTTCTGGGTACAGGAACGTTCGCTGTCGTGCCTTCTTAGGGGAAGGTGGGCTGGGCAAGGGAGGCCAGGGCATTTCAGCACCAGAGACAGCCCTGTGGCTGTGGGGTGAGACAGTGCTCAGTCCTGGAAGGCTCTCCCCAGCCCCCTGGACTGTGCAGGAGCTTCAGGGGGCTTCTGAATTGTTTCTCACTCTCAGATACTGGTATTTTTCTCCTGGAATAATTCAGAACTGCGGTGGACCTCAACTCTAATTACTTTTCTCAGGGTTGCAACTTCTATTTTGTCTCTAGCATCTAGAAGTGACTTCTTCCCTGTTATGGGTTGAATGAGTCCCCTGAAATTCATAGGTTGAAGTACCTTAGAATGAGGCCCAATATGGAAATACGGTAATTGTAGGTGTAATTAGTTAAGGTCATTAGGGAGGATCGGTCCCAATCCAGTTATGAGTGGTGTCTTTATAAAACGGGGAAATCCGGACACAGAGACATGCGTAGAGGGAGAAGGCTATGTGAGGGAGAAGGCTATGTGAGGAAGAAGGCAGAGGTTGGAGTGATGATTCTCCAAGCCCAGGAAGGCCAGTGACTGGCAGCAAAGCACCAGAAACTAGGGGAAGAAACATGGAACCGATTCCTTTTCAGGCCTCAGGAGGAACCAACCCTGGGGAACCTTGATCTCAGGCTCTAGCCTCTGATACAATAAAACATTTTGTTGTTGAAGCCACTAGTATTTGGTACTTTGGTATAGCTATCCTAGGAAATGGACACCCTCCCCAGCATTAAATATGAAATCAGACAGGAGGCACTAGGGGTGGAGACTGGGCTGGGGGACCCATCCACTTCTCCACAGTGGGGTTGCCATGGAGAGGCTAGGGTGGCTGGCATATATCCTACTCTCTCAATGGACCTGACCCACCAGTGGCCCTGGTCTGTTTTTACCAAGCCCCCCTTCCCTGCTGCATGCTGAAGAAGCCCTTCAGGGCAGCAGTAATGGGGAGAGAGACTAAGGGGCCAGGACTTCAGGTCGCAGACACATAGACAAGACATGACAGTGAACTCCGTTTAAATTTAATCAGAACCTTGAAGACAGGAAGCTACAGACTTTAATTCCCTAAGGGATGATATATTAGGATTCCAAGTATATCAGTTATTCTAAAAATAAAAGTAAACATGTGAAGGAAATAAATTAATAAACACACTAGCCAAGTTTTCATTAGAAGGCTGCTGCTTTTCCTGCCCTAGAAATCGCTTCCTCAGTCAGGCCTGTGCTTCTCTTGTAGGCTGACCCTTGGAGTGATGAATGTGACATTCCAGAATGTTCTGTCAGAACCTTTTGCTTTTTTTTCTTTCCTCCTTCTTTTGTTTGCTTTCCACCCCAACTCTTAATAGCATTCTTCCTTTAAGTGAAATAATGCATGCCTTGAGCCTAATACAATGCTTAGCAAATATTTGTTTAAGAAAGGATAATTATTTTCATCCACGGTTTCCTGTATCCTAATGGTCCTTTTATTATATCTTCTTTAAATAAATGTATCTCAAACCTTAAGATATTCATAAAGTCAGAGATTGGAGATGTATTTTTCATTGCAGGCCCTTTTATTTATTTTAATAAAGCTTATTTATTAAATGTATTAATAAAATAAAATGTATTTAGCTGCCAATATTTTAAAAGAGTGATATAAATTTATATGTGTGTGTCTATATAGATACACACATTTATATATGTGACATTTAAATATATATTTATGTAAATGTGATATATAATTTATATATGTGATATACAAATATATATAAATGTGTATACATATTTGTATATATTCGCATGTATGTGTAAATGTTTTTAATAAAGCACCTAAAAATGGATTTCCAACTTCTCTGAGGAAATTGGATGGTCTGGCTACACTAGGCCCACATTGCTGTTTGGCCACTTCCGGCTGGAGCTCAATTAATGCAGCCTCCTCACATGGAAGATGTGCAGCCTTCCATCTTTCTGTGTACCATCTGTCTCTTTCCCTCTGAAATTATGGCTGTGCCATGACCTGGAACAGTAGGTATGACTCCCTGTTTGTGAAGTGGCTCTTTGTTCCAACTCTGCTTTCTCCTCGTCTTCTCGTTATTTTCCACATGGTATTGTACCCATCAAACTCAATCTAAAACTCTTCCTGTTGAAGAGAAAATCTGCTTAGTGTTTACATTAACTGAATATCAGCAACGTTTGCCAGAAATGGCTGCTTATGTCAAATTTGGCAGAGTAAACCGAAATCTGCACCATTAGTATTGTTTAAATAGAATCGCTAGAGATCCACACCTATTAATGTATTGAGCTTGTGTTTGATACTTTCCTAACATTAATTACTAAGTAAATATTTCCTTTTAAATTTCATTTTATGAGCCAGGTTTCTAGGGATAAAATTGGACAGTGGTTCATGCAATCAAAGAAAAGAATTAATTTTTACTAGCACTTTGCAGTTTGTAAAGTTTACAAAGTTCCTTCGTGTGAGTATTGAACTTGATGTTGGCTGCCTGTCATCATCAACTTGGCTTTGAGGATGATGTGCATTGGAACTGCCGCAGTAGAAAAAGGGAATTGGGAGAAGCTGTGGAATTATATGCTTCTAATTCTGTCCTTGCTGGGGAGCAGGAGAATCACAATGTCTAAAAGTGTCAGAGAGGTGGGTAATAAAATTCAGCTCAGTTCAGCCTGGAGTAACTGAAGGTGTCCAACCTGATAGATGAGTTTCGTTCATGGTGATGCTCATAGGCCAGGGGAACTTAACATCCTCAGTTGGGAAATGCCTATCAGGTTTGAAGCAGAAATAGAGTCTGGGAAAGTAAGTATCAAGATGTCTGGAAATACAAGGATTGTAGGGAAGCTGACTCCATTGGTCTCAGCCAACAAGGTCATTCTTTGGAAGCCTCCTGGAAACCACAGGCAGAACCTTCCATCTGCAGCCTGCAGTCTGTGCTTCGGCTTGGCTGCAGCCACAGGGCAACAACTTCTGTCTTCCAATCCCACACAAGGGCTCTCCTGTGTGGAATCCAACCAGGGACCCACTGACTCAGGACTCTGGAAAATTAAGTTTTCAGACTTTGTAACCCTGGCTTTTGGGAAGAGAGTAGAAAAACAAAGACTGGACTATCAAAAACAATATCTGGGCCAGGCATGATGACTGACTTCTGTAATCTCAGTATTTTGGAAGCTAAGGCTGGAGAATCTCTTGAGTCCAGGAGTTTGAGACCAGCCTGGGCAACATAGTGAGACTCCATCTCTACAAAAAATGTTAAGATTAGTTGGGAATGGTGGCATGTGCCTGTAGTCCTAGCTGCTTGGGAGGCTGAGGCATGAGAATTACTTGAGCCCAGGAGCTCAAAGTTGCAGTGAGCTGTGATCATGCCACTGTACTCCAGCCTGGGCGACAGAAGGAGACCCTGACTCAAAAATATAAATAAATAAAATAAAAATAGCAGCTGGCATACTTCTCTGGGCCTTAGTTTCTTCATCTGTAAAATCAGAATAAGATGACAGATCTCCTGAAATGATTGTGGAGATTATATATGTGCTTGGGACACAGTAGCTTGCCATTTATCAATAACTTCTACTCTGGAGCTTAGAGCACTCAGGAAAAAACAAAATACTATTCCTAAGAACCACAGTGGCCTCGACCAATAAGGCAACATGGCTAAGAGCACAGGTTCTGGAGTCAGAACACCTGGATTCAATCTCAGCCTCCCTCCTTATTAACTGGGTAATTTAGACAAGTTACTTAACTTCCCTGTGCCTCAGTTTCATCAGTTATGAAGTGGATACAATGGAGGCACCCAATAACCTTCATCACAGAGTTATTGGGTAAATTGGAGAGTCAATATATATAAAGTGCGTAGCAATATTATCCTTAAATTCTCACATATTGTTTATCTAAAACTTTTTAAAATTTTGAAATAATTTCAGACGTACAGAGCAGTTGCAAATATGTTGCAGAGACTTCCCATATACACTTCCCCCAGCCACCCTTAATGCTAACATCTTACAAAATCATGGCACAATTACCAAGCCTAAGACATTTATATTGGTATAACACTCACTATAGACTTCATTAGAGTCTCACCAGTTTTTTTTCATGCACGTCTTTTCCCCCCGCTGCCAGTATTCAATAAAACATCTAAACAACGGATTCCCAACTTCTTTGAAAAAAATGGAAGGTGTGGCTACACCAGGCTCATATTCCTGCTTGACCGCTTCAGGCTAGAGCTCAGTAAATGCAGCCCCCTTGGAACAGAAGATGTGCACAGAATCTCATTGTGTTTAACTGTTGCATCATTTTAGTCTTCTCTGATCTGTGACAGTTCCTCAGTCCTTTTTGTCATTTGCAACCTTGACATTTCTCAGGAGAACTGGTGATTTTTTTTTGTAGAATGTCCCTCAGTTTGCTTGTCTGATTTTTTTCTCATGAATAGATTTAGGTCGCATATTTTGGGAACAAAAGCCACAGGGAGGACATGGCTTTCACAACATCAGTGACGTTATCATTGATCGTTTGGGTTAGGTGATGTCTGCTAGGTCTCACCACTGTAAATAATCAGTTTCCCTTTTGTTTGGGGGAAGATACTTTGAGACTATGCCCAAATTTGCTTCTGTTTAAACTTTTGCCTGCTGGTATAAGCATTCATGGGTGAATCTTGCCTGCAGTGATGATTATCGTAGTGTTCTGATAGGGGTTTTCTATTTTCATCCTATCTTCTACATTTATTAATTGGAATTATCTTGCAGGAAAGAGTTATCCATTTTTTTCCTTTTACTTATTTATTCTATCATTTATTTATAACAGTATGGACTCATGAATATTTATTTTATTCTTTGGGCATCCTTATGCTGGTAATACAATATTATTGTTATTTATTTTGTTGTCAAAATTGTTCCAGCATTGGCCATCGGGAACTCCTGCAACTGCCTCCTGAGTCCCTTCCACATGCCTCCATTTTTTCTGAGCCCCTCTTTTTTTTGGCACCATAAGACGTTGTAGGTTTATCTTGTATTTTCCCTGACTTGCCCTTAGAATCAACCACTTCTCCAAGGAGCCCTGGTTCTTCTTTTTTAAAAATTAAATTTTATAGTCCTAGTTCTTTTTATTAGGGAATGGTATTTAGAAAGCAAAATTGGAAAGGGAAATGGTTAGTTTTAACATATATTTATAATTTTTTTCTTTAGGTTTTAACATTTTTCCCTCCCATGTGTCTCCCTCGTGGTAAGTTTTGTTTGTCTAATATGTGCATGATCTTGTACGTGGCATAGGGCTGTACGGGGCCCTTCCACTCTGGAGGAGAGTCAGACATGTATGCAGTTAATATTCAGAAACTAAAGAATGCCTGTAGTTCCAGCTACTCAGGAGGCTGAGGCAGGAGAATGGCCTGAACCCGGGAGGCAGAGCTTGCAGTGAGACGAGATCACACCACTGCACTCCAGCCTGGGCGACAGAGCGAGACTCTGTCTCAAAAAAAAAAAAAAAAAAAAAAAAGAACCTGGTGAATGCTATGCACATTCTCAGATGTAGGAGAAGCATCTTCTCAGAGGAAGACGAGTATTCAGGATAGCCTTCACAGGGGAAAGAGACCTCTGCAGAGATCCTTGAAGAATGATCATACTCCTTGGATGGAGATTTGGCAGAGAGTGTTTCACAGAGGAGGAACAGCATGACCATGAGCCACAGCCAGGCACAGGTGCATGCAAGGCCTCTGTAGAGTACAGTTGGGAGCAGTGGGAGAAGCAGTCCACAATGGGCCCTGAAAGTCCTGCACATTCTTGCTGAGTATGCCAAGCGTACAAAGCCCCAATCACTTCTGATCAAGATACCTGACACTTCTGTTTCTCAGAGTGTTGGCAATGAGCAACCTTGAAGGATGTGGTAATGTCTTTCCCCCCAAAGCAGGTTTGCTTCTGCATGCTATAAAAATGGTGAGTCCCTTAAACTCAGTGTTGTTCTTCTTTCATGATGCAACCTACTGCATATGCAGGCAAACATTATGGGCACTTGCATTGCCTGCGTGGGATCAGGAGACATGGGGAGCCTGTAAGAAAATGAAGAAGTACTTGTGATAGTTTGCTAAGAATGATGGTTTCCAGCTGCATCCATGTCCCTACAAAGGACACAAACTCATCCTTTTTTATGGCTGCATAGTATTCCATGGTGTATATGTGCCACATTTTCTTAATCCAATCTGTCACTGATGGACATTTGGGTTGATTCCAAGTCTTTCACAAGAACAGAAAACCAAACACCGCATGTTCTCACTCATAGGTGGGAACTGAACAATGAGATCACTTGGACTCGGGAAGGGGAACATCACACACCGGGGCCTATCATGGGGAGGGGGGAGGGGGGAGGGATTGCATTGGGAGTTATACCTGATGTAAATGACGAGTTGATGGGTGCAGCACACCAACATGGCACAAGTATACATATGTAACAAACCTGCATGTTATGCACATGTACCCTACAACTTAAAGTATAATAATAATAAATAAATTTTAAAAAAATAAAAATAAAAAATAAAAAAATAAAATGAAGAAGTAGCTATAGCTTTTGCTGTGAGTAATAAAGTCCTTTGTCTCTGACCCTGGAGTCTTGTTTCCTCTGCTGATATGCATGAAATGATAACAGTCTAGTTTATTCTAAGTAGGGTAAAATCTCAGCCCCTGCACAGTTCTTGGTAAGATAAGGGTGGGACTTTAAGTTGGGAAGACAGGTTGCATTTCTGGCAAGAAGAGCCTGGAATTCATTTCCCTCTCATGTATACTCTGTTGTGGAGACTTGTGGAAAGTGGACATTGCAGCTCCTCTCTTCCCTTTTCTCATTAAAAAGTAAATGAAATACTTTTTAATTCATGGCTCAAGTATGATGGCACATACCAATTATTTATATTTTTTATTAGTCTGTTTATTTGCAGATTGTGTTGCTCTTTATTTGTCTCTGTTGTGTTTGTGATTTCAGTACAGTAACTAGCAAAAGGTACTGCTTTGGTTAAATCTGCTTTTTTAATAGCTCTGGACTAGATTCAACTGAATCAGAGGTTATGCATGCCCACCAATTGGATGCAGCCGGGGGAATCAGAAACAATTTTTCTGATGCAAGAACTTGGCATAATGGAGCTTTGAGAGGGCGTTGAGTCACCAAGGGGTCAGCAGGCCAGACGAGGCACCTGTGAAGCATGATGTTTAGAGCAAGGGGCAGGTTCAGAGGTCAGGGGTACAGATAAAAACCAGGATACAAACGTCAGGCGATAAGGCTAGATGCACAACTCAGTGCTTTGTAAATAGGCGAGAGCCAGGAGACCTGGAAGGGCAAGACAGGTACAGAGCAAGCTGAGCAGAGAACCACAAGGAGACCCAGCAGTTGAGAAAGACCTTGATCACTGGGGTGAGTATCCACCCAGCAGGAGGGTCGATGAGTTCTCCTTCCCAGGGCAGAGTCAGGCTCAGTGTGTGACTAGATCAGGAATACGAGCAGCAGCAATCTGGGAGTGAGGAAACCAAGGAAGCGCTTTGTGAGTTAGCTCTGGCTTAACTCCTATACATGAAGCCAAGAAGAAAAAGACATTTTGAGGATGACATCTCACTTTTGAAACACTATAATAGATTTTCTTGGAGGAGAATAAAAATGTAGTGCATCTTTTTTAGTGCATCTTCATTAAACCCTGGGTCCTAGTGACATTTTTATTTTTCAGCAAAAGCATTTTGCCAGCAGATCAGACCTTGATGATCTTAAAAAAAAAAAAAAAAAGTGATGCTATTGATGACAGACATGTTGTTCAACATGGTGGTTTTTTAAACCAGGATACCACCTCCAGATACACAGAATAGACTCTTTGAAATGTCTATCAGGTTATAGAATTAAAAATATGTTTATCATTCAAAATGTGAGATAAAGGTTTCAGGGAAGCTGACAATGTAGAAATAAGCTTCTAAAAAAGGTGCAGTCTGGAAATAGACACATGCTCTCTCTGTCCCCTCTGTCCTGGCACACATAACCCAAAATTTGGACCCTCACATTTGTAACTCATTTGCATATGTAAGTGCCAGTTGGCAGTATTTTGAACACTTCAGCAGTTCTCTGTGCATTCGTCTAAGTTGGGGCTGCTACTGAAACCCTATTTCAATGTGTTTTGTTTTTCCTGCCATTTCAAAATGAAGTCATGAGCTTGGGACCTCTTCCAAGAAGGTCCAGAAAGTAACTTTATTTTTACTCTTTTCCTGTCCTATATCCCACATTATTCAATATTTGTGCAAAATGGTAACTGGAGATCTTATTGTGATTTCCATGGATCCCAGAATGTCTAACAGTGATTTGGGGCAACAGTTGGGAAGCCATTCAAGGAAGATGGGCTTCAGGTGACCCTAGACACTTCAGCTTCTGTGAGCAGCATGTTATGATTTTTGGAACAAAATAAATAAAGCTAGAAGGGGGCAAGTAGAGAAGCCTATCACACAATTTCCAATTTCCCCTAAGCTTCTAGTTTTTTCTAGGTTAAATCTTTGTGTTGTCATAGATGCTATTTCTTTTTTCTTTCCTTTTTCTCCATCTCAAATTTCTTCTCTTTTCACCTCCAAGAATGCATCTGTTAATCGATACACAAATGTTTGGCTCTGCATCCAGAGCTGGGGGACATACAAGCATGGTTGGTTTACCAACAAAAACATTCACAACCATGCAGCAGGAATGAGAGCTGGCAAATGTCTCTGAGTAGGATAATTAAGAGATGGGATCATTTTCAATTCGATTTCTACTTTAAATTTATTTTTTCTTGGTAAAGGTTCATACCTCAATGGTTACAAATGGGAATACAGGAAGACATCTCACCTACCCATTTTTCAAAGTCACCTTTTTTCTCTCCCTGGAAGTAACCATCCATTTCTTTTTATCACTTCATAGGTATTTTATACACATACAAGTGCTTCCCTGAAAGGTCAGTGTGAGGCACCAAGAAATAATATTGCCCATGTTCGAAAAGAAGTGCTAGAGCAAATGTGAATGGATAAAGCTGGGTCTCTTATTCCATGCAAAGGTTCCACTGGTGCTATAATAAAAGGTGGTTGTGCTTGCAAATCAGGAAATGTGAAGTCTAAAGACAGTTTCAGGGTGGGGGCAGGGAAGATACGATGCTGACAAGTCAGGTCCCAAGAAGCTTCTTTGTAGTTTCTTTGCTATTTTAATCCAGATGAAATAGAATGGAAATTAAGGGCAGCTGGCCAAAGTGTCTCTTGAATCATCGTCTTGCTACTAAGACCACAGGGCTGGGTCGGAAGCCCAGCTCTAGGTCTGGAGGGTCAGATCGATAAATAGACTCTCGAGCATTAATATGCATAAATGCCTCTGGGATTCCCCTGGGGTCGGGAGGGGAGGTCTCGCTAAAATGCAGTCACTGACTCAGTGGGTCCAGGATGTGGCCTGAGAGCCTGCATTTCTAACAAGCTTCCAGGTGCTACTGGTGTTGCTGATCCTCGGACCACACTTTGATACCAAGAACCTAAACAGATGCCACCTCCAGAAATTTATTTTTCTATGGTCTTAAGACAGAGCTGGGAACTCTGACTTTTGATGTCTTTCTCTGTCCTAAGAGCTAATTCTGATGTAGGTTGACCTCAGAACATACTTTGAGAACCCCAATTCTTAAACCTGAAATTTCATTTCTTTCTATGACACACATAGAGTCAAGAACATAATTGTAGAGGAGAAGAGAACAGGCATGGGGAGGGGAAGGATGCAAAAGAGACAGGACAAAGCTGCAGGGAGATGCCCATCTGTATGATGGATAGAGGGTGAATCGAGTGCATATTCTACAATTCAAACTGACGATTTTCTTCTTACTGGGGAGCAGACTTTTTCCATTTCTCTGCTTTAGGCTTTGAGAGCAGCCCCAGGGAATGTCACCTGATACACCATTCCTTGAGATTTCTCCTTCCCTAGGAGCTTTGGTTTCAGTCATCTCATCTTCATTTTATCCCAGTAAAACCGGAGGGAGGTTTTGTGGAAGATCCCAGGGCCTGGAATTCTGATGGGCTGCTTTGCACAATCTCATCCCAGGACACCCAGATGCCCTCACTAAAGCAGATTTTGTCCCTGGACTCAGATTTGGCTTTCAAACACAGAACGTGCAAATGCTTAAAAGGAAATGCGCCCAGATTTTCGACAAGTCCTGACCTCCATTCAGGCAATCAGTGGGCACTGGTTCAGAATCAACTTGGCCTTGATAAAATGAGTAAAAAATTCCTGTCTCCCTTGCTGGTAAATTGGACTTTTCCTGTAAACTCAGGCCCCTCTGACAGGGCTTCCCAAGGCATCTCTCCCCTGGCAGTCATGGATACACCGTTGCTGTGTTCATCTGCTTCAAGGGCTCTGGGGGTAATGGGTCAAGTGTCCATTGAGAGTGAGCTGAGGAAGGAGAGAAGTGGCTGCAGGTGATGAATTTGAGCAATCATCTTTGTCTCCTAGACTCTGAGACCCCTGCCTTAGGATCTCTAAAATAGTACCCCCTTCTCCTCATGACCTGCCCCAGCTGGACAGGATGAGAGAAGTAGCCTGGATGGAATTCTTTGTTGTCTTGTACCTCTCGTGTTGAGTGTGCTGCTTTTCTTCAGTCCCACTTGACCACACACAAACCCCCGAAGCAGACAGGGAGGGATGAAGTTCTCCATAACTGTGCACCTGCCATTGCTAATGTAGGAAGTGAAAATAACATAAATGCGCTCCATCCCACGCAGCACAGAAACACTAGACAAAAAAATCCCCTTGCAAAATGCCACTGAGGCTCCCATTCAGCCCACACCCTCACGTAGGCACAGCATCTGAGCACCTGGCTTGTGGGACATCACACCTCACACCTCGCATGCTGTGTCGCTCAGGGTGGAAGCAGGGAGATTTCGGCGTTGAAACCAATGCACAGCCTTTTCCAGTTTACCTAGATTATTTAACTCCCCCAGCATCTCTTTGAGCTAATAGTGGAGGTTTGTTATTATTTTCCGTAATAGTACAAGATTACACAGCTCGTGTTATTGGTTGAATTGCCCCAAAATTCATATGTTGAAACCCTAATACTAGTACCTCAGAATGTGACCAGATTTGGAAATAAGGTTATTGCAGATGTAATTTACTAAGTTATGAAGAAGTCATTGGATGGGCTCTAATTCAATAAGACTGGTGTCCTTATAAAAAGGACACATTTGAACATAGATGTTCACACAGAAACACCATGTGAAGATGAAGACAGAGACTGGGGTGAGCTTCCATAAGCCTAGGAATATCCAAGATTGCCAGGAAACCACCAGAAGCTGGCAGAGAAGAATGGAACAGATTCTACTTCACAGGCCTAGGAGAAAACCAACCCTACAGACACCTTGATTTCAGACGTCTAGCCTCTAGAACTGTAAGATCATAGCTTTCTGTTGCCTAAGTTACCCAGTTTGTGGTATTTTGTCATAGCAAACCTAGTCAACTAATACAATCCTTAAGTAACACAGTGGGGGCCACAAAATAGGTTGTCAGGACCCTTGCCTATTGTGACTTCAGTAGAGGCTTATTATATCAATAGGGAGTTAAGAGTGTGAGGGCTTTTGATAGTATTCATATTTCAAAAGCCAATGGGGGCTGGATATAGTGGCTCACACCTGTAATCCCATTTGGGAGGCTGAGGTAGGAGGATCACTCGAGCCCAGGAATTCAAGACCAACCTGGACAACAAAATGAGACCCCAATCACTACAAAAAATAGATAAATAAAAAAATTAGCTGGGCATGATAGCATGTGTCTGTGGTCCCAGCTACGCGGGAGGTTGAGGCAGGAGGATTCCTTGTGCCCAGGAGGTCAAGGCTGCAGTGAGCCACGTTGGAGTTACCACTGCACTCCAGCCTGGGTGACAGAATGAGACCCTATCTTAAAAAAGAAAAAGAAAAAGAAAAAAAGCCAATGGAGGAGCATCCTCATCTTCCCTACCCTCCAATTCAGACCTACTTAGCAGCATCAACTTGTGAACAATCATTCCCCTCCATCCCAGATCACCCTCAGCAGGGCCTTTGACATTTACTGTCAGGCAGTGTGCCCTTCTGTTCCCGGCAGCATTGCTGCATAGCAAACTCTCCCTAAACTTAGAAGCTTAAGACAATATCCATTTTATTATATCCTATGGATTTTATAGTTCAGGAATTCAGGCAGGGCTCATTTGGGTGTTTCTTTTTTCACATCCAGCATTTACCAAGGTGAATAAGTGGTTCTCAGCTGGCAGAAGGGCTGGTCTGAAGGAGCCAAGACAGCCTGACTTACATGTCTGGTGCCTTGGTGGGGACGGCTGGAAAGTGGGGCTCAGCTGGGACCGTTGACAAAGCCCTCTCATTTAGCATCTGCAGCACAGTGGCTGCAGGTTATTTGAATTTCTTGCAGGGATCCTGGTTTTCCCCATAATGAGTATTCCAAGAGCACAAGGTGGAAGTTGCATGGCCTTTTATGATCCAACATCGGCAGTCACAAGCATTGCTTCCATCATGCTTAACTGGTCAAAGTGGTCACAGAAACCCACCCAGGTTCAAGGGGAGGGTTCAAAGATCTCACTTCTTGATGGGAGGGGAATCAAAAATTGTATGGTCATTAAAAACTAGCAACACTATTACACCATTCCATACCTTGGATGGCAAAATAAATAAATAAAATAAAATCTCTGCTTTTCTACTTTCCTCCAACCTCTGGCTTTTGTGTTCCTAGGGTTCAGAGATGGTGGATGGGAAGTATCCCCTGAGGAGTCCCCATAGTTGCCTATTTGCCTCTATTACAGTTGAAATTCTGTTCAAGGAAATCAAACTCTGGGCCCATGTGGTGTCCAGCTGTGGTCTAGACATTTCTCAGGAAGCCCAAATGGAGCTGAGCAGGACACTTTCACAAATTAGCAAGCTCCCACATATTTATTGTCCTAGTCCGTCATCTTCATGTGTCTAGATTTAATTGGTGACCTCCTCCCAAGGACTCTCTCATTCAGTATCTCTAAAAAGCAGCCACGAATGAAGCCCTTACTTGGACTATTTACTGTCTGCAGGAGCTTAACGACAGACTGAGTAGTCTGGAAGAGCAAAGCCTTCAGGAGAAATGGAGGCCACACGACCAATCTATGCCCTTTGGAAAATTCCACTGTTAAAACATTGGCTCTATATAGAAAATGTACGCAAAAGGGGACCAGATTTTCTGTTTGCCTCCTCTGACACTTCTATTTGTTGTTCTAGTCTCTCTCCACTTCTATCTTGCTCGGGGTTCCCAAGCTGTCTGAATTCTCTGGGAGGAAGGCTCTACTTGCAGAAGCGTAAGGCCAATGAGGCCCAGTAGATTCAAATCATTCTAACACTTACTTGACCCTATAATACAAGGCACAATAGAAACAGAGACAATATGCAATTTGTATTTAATCCCAGTATTATAGTCTTGTGTGCATTCATGCATGAATGCACAAGAGAAACAGAGAGAGACAGAAAGAGAGAGAGGGAGAGAGAGAAAGGGGAGTGAGGGAGAGAGATAGTTCAACCATAACATACAGAGTAAGTTCTGTGAAGATAAAAACTATATAATGTTTACTTTCAACTTTGAAAAAATGCACAGTAATGTGATCAGCACATAACAGATACCAAATGTTTGTTAAAAGATGGACGGGAGAAAGGAAGGGTTGGTCAGGCCAGGTATATTTTCTCATTCCTTTCAGAATTCCTAGTGGCATCTCATGTATATGCTCGTGTCTATGATGGAATGTGGAACAGGAATGGAGAAGGAGCGATGTACTAACTGGGAGACCTTGACCACATAAAGGCTGACCAGAAGGGAGTGGGTTGATTACCCAGGTCAGCTTTGGATATACATGGTATGGACAGAAAAGGGATTGCCTATTTCAAGCATAGATAAATTTTATCAGCTGCTCAGGTTCATGTGCTACGCATTTTGGCTTCCATGAAGGAAAATGCTTATTTTGTGCATTATTCAAAACTCATTGTCTAGTGTCCTCCTCGACCTGCATTCCAGCTGCCCAAAAGATGGCTCTTCTTCACCCACTTCAGAGCAATCTGCAGTTCGGATTTCTGTTCCAATTGAAACTGTTTTCTTTTTTCTTTTCTTTTTGACGTGGAGTCTCACTTCATCACCCAGGCTGGAGTGCAGTGGTTCCATCTCTGCTCACTGCAACCTCTACTGCCCAGGTTCAAGCAATTCATGTCTTTCAACCTCCTAGGTAGGTAGGATTACAGGTGCATGCCACCACGCCCAGCTAATAGTTTTTGTATTACTAGTAGTGACAGGGTTTTCCCATGTTGGTCATGCTGGTCTTGAACTCCTGACCTCAGGTGATCTGCCCGCCTCAGCCTCCCAAAGTGCTGGGATTACAGGCGTGAGCCACCATGCCCAGCTGAAACTGTTTTCTAGTGTTTCATACACTTGAGTTCTAAAATGGGTTAAATCAGGTTGGGTGTGGTGGCTAACCAAAAGCATGGACTGATTCTCCAGTTTAAAGAACTATCTTGGGGCTGGGCATGGTGGCTCACACCTGTAATCCCAGCACTTTGGGAGGCCGAAGCGAAGGGATCACTTAAGGCCAGGAGTTCAAGATCAGCCTGGTCAACATGGCAAAACCCCAACTCTACTAAAAAATACAAAAAAATAGCTGGTGTGGTAGTGCACACCAGTAGTCCCAGCTACTCCAGAGGCGGAGGCACGAGAATCACTTGAACCTGGAAGGCAGAGGTTGCAGTGAGGTTGGAGTTGCCACTCCAGCCTGGGTGACAGAACGAGACTCTGTCTCAATCAATCAATCAATAAAAACCAAAAATAAATAAATAAAGTGGGTTAAATTTAGGTCTTCTTACTCTTGTTTCTTCTAGACTTCATTATTCAACAGTAACCTGACTATACTTTTTTTGAAAAAAGTTATTTCATTATATAAATTATAGTTGCTCATTGTCAGTTCAATGTCCACTACTTCACAGTAGTTCTTGTTTTTCTGATGGAGGCCTTAGAGGTTTTTAGTAAGATGAATAACGTTAGGAAGTCACCCTTTTAGAAAGCTTAATGTCAAGATGATAGCAAAGCCAGATGGGGTGATGGGCAGAGTCAGTGAGAGAGTCCCAGAAAGCTTTGTCAACATTCCAGCTGGGAGGTAACAAAAGATGATCCCACGAGGACACAAAGGCCACTTTAAAGATGAATAGTTCTGAAGAAGAATAAAAAATATTTGCTGACTGATTAAAGGAAAAGAATCTGAAATGGTTTGTAAGGTTTCGATGAATGTGATTGTGATGCTACAGCTGACAGAAACTGAGAAATCTGAAAGGGGATTTGGTTTGGGGAAAAGATAAGGGTTTGGTTTTAGACATGCTAAGTTTGAGGTCCCAAATAAGCCCTGACACACCGGGAACCATGGGCTAGTGGTGCACACTCTCCTACCTCTACCAAGGAGGAGCCCCAATGGTCAAAATCACACACACATCACGACATTTGGGGTGAGGGCGCGAGGGAGGAGTGGAGTGGTTAGTGCTCTCTCTTCCGCATGTAGGGACCGTTTCCTCTTTAAATTGTCTCCCTGTTAGAACTGTTTTCTCCTGCAGCTGGTGTGGTAAGGCAGGCGGGTGTTAGGACTTTTCCTGCTATGGTGGCACTCCATTCTATCTTTAAACCCTTCCTACACCTTAGAAACCCAGAGAGGAACTAGGATGGAACCTTCCAGAAAGAGCAGACGCTCACCCTACCCTTCCTTCCTCCCACCACCCAGGCCTTTAACTACATGGAGAAAATTAGTCTTTATGTTTCATATGTGACCTGACAACACAGGTAAGAAAGAGACCAGATAGGTGTCTGAGTTCAAACTTGTAGCTGGAAGTCATGTTCCCTTACGTGGAAGATGTAGCAGGGTGGCAGGCCATGGAGGGATGAAGGCCAAGGACTTGGAGTCCTGAGCAATGTTTTTCTTTATAACTAATGTATAATTTTGCTGGTGTTTAAGACAGCAGAGTGGTGGGAATATAAAATTAAAGTTACTCATGTTTATAGGATAATCTCATAATTAATGAAACCTATGAAGGAAAATGTGTTAAAAGAAAAGATAAAAAGCAGAAGTGTCTTGCAACCTAGCAATTCCACTCCTAGACAGTCACCCAGCAACAATGGCACATATATTCACAAAAGACATTTATATGAATGTTCATGTCAGCACTATTTACCACCATCAAAAATGGAATCAAAACCCAGAGTGCATCCAGGGTAAATGGATAAATGAATTGTGGTTAATTCATTCAAGGGAATACTCTACGACAATGACAATTACTAGGCCAAAGCTACAAGCAGCATGGCCAAATCTCACAAGCATAATGTTGAGCAGTAGAGGTCAAACCCAAAAGACTACATGCTGTATGATTATATTTATATGAAATTCAAAACCCAGCAATGTTATCTAGACTGTTAGAGGTCAGGAGCGTGGTAACCCTGAGGGCAGGCTCAAGGGGACTTCTGGGATTCTGTTTTTATTTCTCCTTCTTAATTTCTTTACCTGGGTGTTCGTGATGCATGTAAATTTGTGAACACTTATGACTCATGTCTTTATATAATGTTATATGTGATAAAATTTGTGAAAGGAAAAAATAATCAGAGGGCAGATCTTTGGAAAAACTCTCTTCTACAAGTTAAATACAGGATGATGAACTAGAAAAGTCATCTGAAAAGTGCCAGAATTGCTTTGCTCAGTTCCACAGATGCTAAGAGGAAGTCTTCAGAAATGTAGGTAACTACATGAAAATATCTAACTTACAAAGTGAAACCCAAAAATTAATAAAATCAAAAATTAGACAACTGTCTGGAAAATATATTTACAGTAATAATAATAAAGAACTCATGCAAAAGTCTGAGGAAATCTCCACTATTATATTCTCAGTGTTCTCCAGAGAAACAGAACCAATATGGTGACATACATTAATATATATAATGTATGTACATTAGCATCTGTATTACAAAGAATTGGCTCACATGATTATGGAAGCTGAGAAGTTCAGACCCAGGAGAGCTGATGATGTAGTTTGAGTCTGAGCTTGAAGGCCTGAGAACCAAGAGGGCTGAAAGTAGGAGTTCCCGTCTGATTTCCAATCTAAAGGCAGGAGAAGACCCATGTCTCCGCTTGAAGACAGTTAGGCAGGGAGAGTCTTTCTTACTTAGTCTTATATTTTATGCAGACTTTCAACAGATTGGATGATGTCCACCCACACTGGGGAGGGCAATTTGCTTTAATCAGTCTACTGATCCAATCTTATCTAGAAACAGCCTCAGAGCCACACCCAGAAATAATGTTTAACCAAATATCTGGGCACTCTATGGCTCAGTCAAGTTGGCACACTAAATATCAACCACACAACCACAGGAACACCTCACTTTACTGTGCCTCATATTATTGCATTTTGCAGATATTGCACTTTTTAACAAATTGATGGTTTGTGGCAACCCTGTGTTGAGCAAGTCTATCAGTGCCATTTTTCCAGTGGCATGTGTTCACTGAGTGTCTCTGTGCCACATTTTAATAATTCTTGCAATATTTCAAACTTTTTCATTATTATTTCTGCAGATGACCTGTGACCAGTGATCTTCAATGTTACTGTTGTAATTGTTTTTGGGTGCCATAAACCAGGCCTATGTAAGATGGTGAACTTAATCCATCAATGTGGTGTGTGTTCTGACTGCTCCACCGACTGTCTGTTCGCCAATTTGTCTCCCTCTCCTTGGGCCTCCATATTCTCTGAGACACAATAAAATTGAGATTAGGCCTGTTAATAACCCTACAGTGGCCTCTAAAGGAAGAGTCACACATCTCTCACTTTCAATCAAAAGACAGAAATGATTAAGCTTCATGAGGAAGCATGCGGAAAGACTAGATAGGCCTAAAGCTAAGTTTCTTGCACCAAAGAGTTAGTCAAATTATGAATGCAAAGAAAACATTCTTGGAGGAAATGAAAAGTAGTACTCCAGGGAACACAAATGATAAGAAAGCAAAACAGGCTTATTGTTGATATGGAGAAAATTTTAGTGGTCTGAATAGAAGACCAAACCCGTCTCAAAATTCTCTTAAGCCAAAGCCTAATCCAGATAAGGCTGTAACTCTTTTCAATTCAATGAAAGCTGAGAAAGGTAAGGAAGCTGCAGAAGAAAAGCTGGAAGCTAGCTGAGGTTGATTCATGAGGTTTAAGGAAAATAGCCATCTCCATAACATGAAAGTGCAAGGTGAAGAAGCAAGTGGTGATGTAGGAGCTGCAGCAAGTTATTCAGAAGATCTAGCTAAGATCATGGATGAAGGTGGCTACACTAAACAATAGATTTTCTATTTGTAAATTTTTTATTTTAAATTTTTGTACATAGTAGGTGTATTTATGGAGTACATGAGATGTTCTGATACAGATAAACAATAGAATTTCAATGTAAATAAAACAGCCTTCTATTGCAAGAAAATGCCATCTAGGACTTTCATGGCCAGAAAAGAGAAGTCAATGCCTGGTTTCAAAGTTTCAAAGGACAGGCTGACCCTCTTGTTAGGGGCTAATGCAGCTTGTAACTTTACATTGAAGCCAATGTCCATTTACTATTCTGGAAATCCTAGGGTCCTTAAAAGTTCTGCTAAATCTACTTTGCCTGTGCTCTAGAAATGGAACAACAAAGACTGGAGAATATCACATCTGTTCACAGAATGGTTTACAGAATCTTTAGGCCCACTGTTGAGATCTACTACTCAGAAAAAAAGATTCCTTTCAAAATATTACTGCTAATTAACAATGCATTTAGTCACCCAAGAGCTTAGAGGTCAAGATGTACAAGAAGATTAATGTTGTCTTCATGTCTGCTAACATAACATCCATTCTACAGCCCGTGAATCAAGGAGCAATTTTTACTTTTAAGTCTTATTACTTAATAAATACATTTCTTGAGGTTATAGCTGCCATAGATTGTGTCCTTTAATAGATCTTGGCAAAGTAAGTTGAAAACCTTCTGGAAAAGATATATTATTCTAGATGCCATTAAGAACATTTGTGATTCATGAGAGGAAGTCAAAATATCAAAATTAACAGGAGTTTGGAAGAAATATATTCCAAACCTCACAGATAACCTTGAAGGGTTCAAGACTTCAGTGGAGGAAGAAATTGCAGATGTGGTAAAAATAGCAAGAAAGCTAGAATTAGAAGTACAGGCTGAAGATGTGACTGACTTGCTGCAATTTCATGATAAAACTTTACTGATGAAGAGTTTCTTCTTATGGATGAGCAAAGGAAGTGGTTCCTTGAGATGGAATCTACCGGGGAAGATGCAAGTAACATTGTTGAAATGGCAAAAAAGGATTTGGAATATTACATAAATTTAGTTGATATAGCAATAGCAGGTTTGAGTGGATTGATTTTAACTTTGAAAAACATTCTACTGTTGGAAAAATGCTATTAACCAGCATTTCATGCTACAGAGAAATCTTTCATGAAAGGAAGAGTCAATCAATGTGGCAAACTTAATCATTGTCTTATTTTAAGAAATTGCTACAGCCACTCCAGCCTTCAGCAACCATCACCCTGATCAGTCAGCCACGATCAATTATCATGACAAGAGCCTCCATCAGCAAAAGATTGCGATTAGCTGAAGGCTCAGAAAATCATTAACATTTTTAGCAATAAGCACTTTTAAATTAAGGTATGTATTTTTTTAGACATAATGTTATTGCACATTTGGTACCCTATGGTATAGTTAAAATATAACTTTAATGTATACTGGGAAACCAGAGAATTTGTGTGCTTTGCTTTATTATGATATTAGCTTTATTGGGGTGGTCTGGAGCTGAACCTACAATATCTCCAAGGTATGCCTTTATGTCTAAATAGAAACATGCAAAAGACATGAATGCAGGGTATTAATGGTTGATGGGGCAGACACCATTGACATGGATGATGGCATTCAACCTCACAACAACCCAACAGAGTCAGAAATAGTTTTTCTCAATTTCATGGAGGAAGAATTCAGAGTTGGGTATATTAACTAACTGGGGAAATGTTTAAATACTTAACAAGGGCAAAAGGTCTTCCTGAGAAAAACAAATAGAGAAAAAACATAGCTTGACACTTCAGCCTGGAAACCATAGGATTGGGGATAAGATGATCCAGGAATATAAAATCATGGAGGAACACAGGCTTTTGACTAGATTTTGGAATTTGTGAACTTGGAATGCAGAAAAGCCTTGTAAACCCCTGACAGCCGAGATACTGATTTTACAGAGACGCATACCCTCTTGAAACTTGAGAGTGAATGTAAGTAAATAAAATGGAATGTAGCGCTGCAGCATGGAGTTCACCTTGGAATCTTCTTTGCTATGAGAAAATAATAACTCAAAAAGTTTTGTTAGTGGCTGATCTAATGCATAGGGGAACTGCTCACCTATTGAAGTGAAGGGAAGAGAAGGATGATGAGGTCGCTTCTTTTGCTGTCTGAGAATTAGCTGCTCCTTGTATTAGTGAAATGATGCTTTGATATCTGCAAAGGACCCTTTGCTCTCTGATTTAACATCATTCAGCCAGCAGGTAATGAATGCAAAAGGCAGCTCTATGATCAAAAGCAAGATGACATGAATGGAGCAGACATGGCTCCCCAGGGTCACACTTATCTCTCAAGTATCTGTAAGGACGAGTCCAGTGACCTCAATAGAACAGATACATTAATGGATTCCCTGGACAGTGAAGATGGTGGCCATGTGAATTTCGCTCTGGCAAAGGTGGTGGGAAGTGGGAAAAGGACCCACATCAGGCCAGTCAGCCATTTCCATATTATGTTTCTTAAAACATAATCAGGCTTACACAACTCTGAGGGCTACTTGCCTACTCCAGTGTCAAGATTAAAGATAGTATGGGTGGATCAGGTCACACCTATGTAATAGTAAGTTTGCATTAGGCTCTTACAGCTAATAAAATATATTCATGTATATTATCATTTAATTTATCATGTTTTTAAAGTTTCCATGTAATAAGCACATGCAGTTTCAATGGGAATGTGAAAAGAAACACAGAAATGAAAATAAGCTGTAAGAAGCTGAACTCATTTGGTTGAAACTTTTCCCCCTCTATCCCTTAACTCCACTAGACTGCAAGGTGCATAAAGCAGGGGCCATGTCTTATGCATCTTTGTATCTCAGCACCTCTTACAATGCCTGAGTTCATAAATAAGCCATTCATGAATCAGATTATATTGTAAATTTGGTTGGCTCAAGGGGTTATGGTCCTCCTGTCTCATGGTCACACCAGGCTACCTATAGAGTTGGACTGCATGACTGCCCTTAGAATGGCTGCACTGATCCCCTGGAAAAGCCAGAGATCATTTTGATACATAGGCAAACATTGCTGCTCCTTCCTTACCAGGTCTTTTCAGTGTGTAAATTTGTCTTATGACAAATTAGATCACAGATGATCTAAATCTCATTAAATTTACATAGAAAATGTTATGCCTTTAATTGAAATCCCTAGTTTATTTTAGGACATGGCATTGTCACTGACAAGGCAGAATGCATTATTTGCACTAAATAACAAATATTAATATCAACCGTCTAAAAATGTAGCTTGGAAAACTTTCAAGAGAAAATAAATCACTACAGTTTGTATAGAATTGATATACATGCATGTATATATATTTTATATGCATCTATGCATGTCATTTGGGTTGAAATTACTTTTCCTATTGAATTTAAGTACCACAGGTATTTTAGTTTCACTACTTTTACACTATTTACTCCTGGGAGAGTTAATTACAAACAATTTAATTAAGATCTCTTACTCATTAATGTTCTAGTAGCTTAGTAAGTTTGGGTTAGCTCAGCAGGTTGCAAAGGTTTAATTTTATCAGTTATCCTCCCATTAACTCATACACCATCGGTACTGTGCTTGTTTTTTATCCTTCCCTGCCTGGGGTACAGACAGAATTTAAAATATCATTAAAACTAAGAATTCAAGAAAGACTGTTAGTTGCCACCTGTCCTGATGAGGCTTAGATTTCCATTTTGATTCTTTAGAATACAAGATCAAGGATGCCTCAATAACGTTCTCTCCAATAGGACTAAACAGACAAAAACATATTTAATTTTTGACTAGAATTAGTGCAATCACATATGGTTTCCATTAGCTTTGTGAAAAATACAGATTTCAAAGAAAAAAATCTGTTCTATAGCTCATTAGAAGCCCAAACACTAAAGATATAAATTTTGACTAAAAGAGAATCACAAAGAATATACATGAGGGTAAGGAAAACTATGAATCAGTTCTTAAGAAAATATCTTGCTATTTATTCTTTAATTCTCAAGACATTATATATGAGCACAATTTATACTTGATCGCAAGCGTCACTAATATAGGCTGCCTCAGATGAAATATAAGACCCATAAAATTCACACTTACTTGTAAAAGTTAACACAGTCTTTTGTATTTTTTTAAAATTGACCAACTTTTTTTTTTCAGTTATAACTTGTTTGTAAACAAATAACTAACTAGTTTCATGGTTTAAATAGTAAAAAAAACAGTTAACGTACCAAGTTTTTTTTTTTTTTTTTTTTTTTTTTTCCCCCTCCTAGACTCTGGCCATGAATCTATGTTCTCTTATTGACCATGAAGTTTACTAATAATTATTGGGCTCAAATTGCCTTTCTGTTCTTGGGATTGCAGGAGGAGGGATATCAAGCTAGTAACGCTATGTTTACTTAAGGGAAAACGATCATAAAAGGAAAGGGTTTAGTTCTTTCTTTGTTTCCAACTCTACAGCCTTGAAACAACTGGGGAGCATTTGTTTTGAAATATATACATTCTAATATTCTGAGATTTTTATCCAGAAATTATTATATTCAGGAAGAATATGATATTCAAAACACCTTTGCAAAATTAATGGGAAAATATAAATAGCATTTCTTTAACAACTTAAAGAGCAGTCAAGTTCAGATTTGCAAAAATACTTATTGTAAACTGATAAAGGAAAACAAAAAGGATAGATAAGAATGGGGCTGCAAGGCTTTGAAGATGATGAGACTCAGGTAGAGTTGCAAGATTGAGCAAATAAAATTATACAATTATAGAAACAATTTTTTAGGATAGATTTATCCTAGAGACACTTGGGACATTTTTATCCTAAGAAAGTAGTCACTGTTTATCTGAAATTTAAACTTAACTGGGCATCTTCTATTTTATCTGTTAACTCTCGACCCAAGGAACTAAGAGAATTTAGGGTTTAAGGTCAGAGCTATTTTGTGGCGCATTCCTCACTGGAACCTAGGTCTCAAAAAATCGTATTACTTCCTTTCTATGCCAGAGTTCTCTACATAATTGTCCCATGGACAACCATCTCAAACCAATGATTTTTAAGCATAAAAAATATTTTTATTTTTCAGGTGTCTCCAGTCTGAAGACAACCTTTCCTATTCCACAAAAGGACACTATGAAAAATCATAAGATAAAAACCACCATTTGGCTTCCCTGATTATTCTGTAAAGTGGTTATTTTAACATGGAGATCAAAATTGTTCTTCACTCTGTGATTTTATAGCCAAGTCATTTTATATGTATTAAAACTTAAGGAGAATTACGACCAGGAAAATTACAATTAGGAATCAGACTTGCAGTGTAAAACTTTGAACACTCATAAAACCCATTTTTTCCACCTCTCTATTATTTTACCATCAAAAATGAAAGCTGAGGGTGGCTACTTACTGACAAAATGTATGAGTGCTGTCTGAAAAGACAATGATTTCTGCAGCTGAGAAATCTACACGGAAATGGGCAGCAGTTTGTTTCAGTGGCTGGGATTTTATAACCTAAAGCTGTGTTGTCTGGCAGGAAAAGTCAGTGCCCGGATCAGAAGTGTGAAAACATGAGGTCCTCTGCAGGATGCTAGGAAATGGAGCTGGTGATTCCCACAGTCTTTAAGGCCAGGCACTAAAACAGTGGCTAGTTTAAAAACCAAAATATCAAGAACCAAGAGTATATAAAGCACACTGTAGTTTGTTTTCTCACACTATCTGCATGGTTTGCTTCAAAGGGGTTTAGGAAAGGGGCTGACTCACTTCGCTTTGTGCCTTCACTTCACAGGCTTGACATACAGTCTGTGGTACATATAAGAGGTGCTGATCTTTTCAATACAATGCAATTCTGTGAGCTTCTATCTGTTAGGTGATCTCAGGCTTCCATGGTTCTACCATCAAGCCAGGGAGACAACCTGGAAACAGCTAGACTAACAATCTCGTTTTTAGTCGAGAGCAAGCAGAGTATCAAGAAAGCACAAAACAGAAAGCCCAAAACCCTAAGGGCTCAGAGGTTTCTTGGAGATGTTACCAAATTACTTGCTAAAGATATACAGTCTACTAAAACATTTGCAAATGATATAATATGGTATCTGAGATTTGCTTCACAATGATGCCACTGTAAGAGAGGGAAAGTGGAAAATTAGTGCAATAAGTTTGCCATGAGTTGATATGGCTGAAGCTGGGTTTGAATACGTGGAGGTTACTTACACATGTGTCTGCTTGGTATATTTGAAATCGTCCATAATAAAGAGGCAATGTGTGTGTGTGCATGTGCATGCATGCATGCGTGTGTGTATGTAGAAGTGATAGAAGGAGAGAGAATGAGCTTATGAGGCAAAGGTGTGTGAGAAAAGTGGAGCAGCCCAGAGAGAACTGAATGTTTCAAGGTACTAATTTGCAAAGTGGAGGAGATTCAGTTCTTGTTCCATGACCCTAGGAATGTGAAGGATGCACATGCATGAGCAGGCAAAGTTCCCAGCACTACCCCTGGCAGTTAGTGAGAAGGCCTTTGAAAGGTTGGGTATGGGGGAGTTCAGCCAACCTTCTAACCAAGGATGCCAGGACTGCCTACTTCTGGTTCACCTGTAAAGCCTGTTGTACCTGGATTATTTGATAAGTGCTTAGAGATCTACTTTATGACTTTGCAAAGACAGCTTGGACAACCACCGCCAAATAGACAGGATGAATTGCACCATGCCTGAACACCAAACCAGGGTATTAGCAAGAGCAGGATATAGGTGTCCTACCCTCCTCCCAGAAAATTGCAGGCCCCTGAGCTCCCCGGCTAATACTCCTTTCTTCTCTGTAGGTTTAGCACCCTTGGTCAATATGGCCGGTATTTGTCAGGGCCCAACCCTGCCAAGCGCTATGCTAGGTGCCTGGAGGTCAAGGGGCTCACTGTTGTGTCTTTGAGGAATGTAAAGTTTTGTGGATGACATTACAATCTTGCAGGGGGCAAACAAGGGTGCTGATGGTGCATGGCCTCTCAGGAAGTGAATCAAGTGTCCTCTTTTTAAACACAGCCATTTAGTCACAAAAGAAAGCTTAGTTTGAAACCAGTCCCTCTCTGTCCTTTCTCTGCTGGGTAATCTAATTTGAATGCAAGGAAGTCTGGCAGTTGCAAATGCTAGCTGGCAATAGAAGCGCATTTTCATTGACTTCCTGGGATTCTTTGCCTCCCTCAAATATTTTGGATACAGAGAACATGGCACAGATTCTTCAGTCGGTGCTAATGATGAGAGAACTGCATAATGGAGAGTGTGCCTCATCCAGACAGAGAGAAGTCGTGCGGATGAATGCAGCCCGCCCAAAATGGAGGCCGCTTCCAAGAATGCCAGGCTGGCGACCACGAGCGGCAAAGACTGTGGCAACCAGTGTCGCGGCGCCAAAGTCGGTGGAGTCTGCCAATTGAAGACAATTAGCAAGTGCGACTTCTCAATTGTGTTGACAGATGAGGGAGAAAAATCAAATAGATGTGAGAGCTGTGTTTATCCTGCTGCAGTGTTTTGCAATATTATGTCTATTGATTTGCTTTTTGTCCCTGAGTTATTGGGTGGATGGTGCGCTGCTCTGCCTGTCAGCCCGGCAAGCTTGCCTTCACAGCTGCTTGTCAAGTGAGAATTTCTACACAAATCAGCCCAACCCGTCTCACAGGGGATATTAGGCCAAAGATACTCTGTTATGATTTAATGGAAAGGAAAAAAAAAACCCCAAAACTATAGCATGTGGCTCAATTTTCTTTTTATAACAATTGGTTATAGCGTTTGGATTCTGTAATGTGGCGCAGCCCGCTGTAATTGGTTTTGCGAGCATTCTGCAATCCGGGAAGGTAGGCTGGGGTTGTGTGTGGCTGTTATTTGCTGTCATGACTGACCCTCCTACTAAAAGATGGGTATGAATTCCCACTGCCTTACATCATGTTTGCAACACTCTCAAATTAAGATACAACAGTCAGTCCTTGGAAGAATACATTGTTATTTTAAAGGAATGTGAAACCTCTGAGCCAGCCAAAATTGTTAAAAAAATCGAATTTTTCTTTGCTGCTCGACTTTCTCCCATTGTTGTACCCCCTGGACTTCTGGGCACATGGAAGCCTCTCCTGCTTCCCAGGGTGGAATCCTTCCCCGAATCCTTCGCCAACTAGATCAGTTCTCTTTATCCCACACCATTTTTAATCCGAAACTTCAATGTAAAAAATGTGTGTAATGTGTGAACCCGTCTGAAAAAGCACTATGTCTACTATACAGGAAACAGTTTCAGGTTAATTCAGGACTTCATGATAAAAAAACTTTATACTCTGCCCTCTGTATCACATTTTCTTAGGAAAGAGGACCTTATCCAAAGGAATGATATACATGGTAGAAAATTTGGAAGCTAAGGCAAAGGAATAGGGAAGGAATTTGGGATTCCAGGACTTGGGAGCATCCCTCAAATCCTATTTTGTACTCAGCTTTCTTCTCTTCGATGTGTATCCCCTGTCTGCAATAAATCAGAATTATGAAACGAAACCTTAGTCCCTATCTCCCTATTCATTGTTTTTAAGTACTCCACAAATGGGAGCAGTGGTGGAGTCTCTCTGCTCAGCATCCCTCCATGTAGGCTTCCAGGTACCCTCTCTATGGAATGGGTGTTAAGCTGGGCTGAGACGCTCCAGAAGGCAAAATCACATACATCTTTGCTCTAAAAAATTCTGCACTGTTGGCATGTGTGTATACAAATTTCTTCTTGGTATTACATATGGAGGCCCCTGTGTCCAACTCATTTGCTGGTAGTGAGTTACGTGCATTTAGGGAGATGCATTACTTTCCTGCAAACAACACAGGGACTGTTAAACAAACAGCAGGAAGATGGCTCAATTTTAAATAAAATTTACAGGCCCAGAATGAATGCCCTTCCCTAAATAACTAACTTACTTCCAGGGAATTTCTTTGGCACTGGGGATTAGAAACACCAATTCTAAAGTTAATTACAATACATAAACATGTATTTAAAAAGATAATTATTTGACATTATTTTGGAACTTGACTGAAAATTGCTTCCTAAGGACAAAAGCTCCTTCTATAGAGTCTCAGATGACTTAGTACACAACAAAAAGGCATGTATCACAGAGCAAGTGGGACTCCTTCCTAGCCATGCATTCTTTAAAAAATCCATTTCCAATTCTGTGTTCTATCACTAGTTCCATTATTTCTACTTTCAAGAGTCTTCTTCTCCTGCTACCTAAAATGTCATAAATATCATCATGGGAGAGAATGTGGTCTAGTACAGTTTTATTAAAAAGTCTCACACTTTTTGCAGCCAAATCATCACCAACATATGCTGTTCCCAGCCTGTCTTCTGTTCCAACAGGTTCACAGGGAATAACATCAGTAGTATTGAATGCTTCACAACTTTTCAAATGCTATTTTATTCATTTAGATAAATATCCATTAAATACCAATTATGTACATAGGATGCTATAAAAATATAAATTGATTCTAACAACAAATCTCTGTCCTCAAAATGCTGTTCATTGAGTTGTGATTGTATATTCACATGAAAACTTGTCTAATGAGGCTCTAACAAAAGGCAGGCATTTCAAGAGCCTTCACATGGCAGATGCTAATTCACAACAAGGATGGTGTCTCTTGTAGTTTCAGGTTGGAAGGGTTGTGAAATCTAGCCACATTCAATCCTCCAGGCAGCTCTGTGACATACGGGTTTTTATAACATTTTATAGAAGTGGAAACTGTTTAGTGACCTCAAAACTAGTAAGTGGTAGACCTCAAGTCCACTGGCCACACGGGATAACAAAAGGCGTGAGTGTGGGTCTGGCATGACCTGGGCTCAATCTCAACTCCAATTCTTTCTAGCTTGGCAGTCTCTGCTGCTTCTATAAACTAAGAACAATGGTACCTAAAATGTATTTAGACATAGGTTTTCTTTTTTTAAAAAAAAAAATGACTCTTGGGTTTGTAAAAAAGGGAAAATACAAGAAAAATAAATTGGCCAAGTATTGCTAGATTTCTTCTCATTTGACCTTTCTTTGTCTCTTTTTGACTCAGAGTTCTTGATTTCTGTGTTTTTCCTACAAACAGTAGCTTTTAGGGCTGTTGTGAGAATTAAATGAGGTATATCATATTTTCCTATTATGGCTAAATGTGTCCCCGTGACTCTACATTCAAATGTTGAAATCCAGCTTCCACTGTGATGGTATTAAGAGGTGTAGTAATCTGTTCTCACATTGCTATAAAGAAATACCTGAGACTGCGTAATTTATTTTAAAAAAAGAGGTTAAATTGGCTCATGGTTCCACAGGATGTACAGGTAGCATGGCTGGAGAGGCCTCAGGAAACTTGCGATCATGGTGGAAGGTGAAGGGAAAGCAGGCACAACTTCACATGGCTGGAGCAGAAGAGAGAAAAAATGGGGAGGTGCTACACACTTTTAAACAAGCAGATTTCATGAGAACTCACTCAGTATCATGAGAACAGCAAGAAGGAAATCCACTCCTAAGATCCAATTGCCTCCCACCAGGCCCCTCCTCCAACACTGAGGATTACAATTCAACATGAGGTTTGGGTGGGGACACAAATCCAAACCATGCCAGAAGGTTATTAGCTCATAAGGGTGGAGTATCATAATGGGATTAGTGTCCTTATAACAAGACACATAGAGCTTGTTCTCGTTTTTCTCTGAGCCACATGAGGACACAGCAAGAAAATGGCTGTCTGCAAAGCACGAAGCAGGCCCTCACCAGATGCCAGATCTGCTGGGACCTTTACCTTGTACTTCTCAGCCTCCAGAACGATAAGAAGTAAACATTTGTTGTCTAAGACACAAATGCGATAGCAGCCTAAACTGACTAAGACATTCTTCAAATCTAAGATATCACTGAATGCAAGTTGCATTATTATGTTATATTTCACTAATAAAGAAAATATGCTGCCAATTAATCCCACAAATACAGTCTTTCTTGTCTCTTAGAATTTCTATTTATTCAAAGAGCTTTTTAAAACTTATTTATACATAGGTTTTCTTTCTTTAAAAATATGACTCTTGGGCCCATAAAAAAGGGAAAATACAAGAAAAATAAGTTGACCAAGTATTCCTAGATTTCTTCTCATCTGACCTTTCTTTGTCTCTTTTTGACTCAGAGTTCTTGATGTCTATGTTTTTCCTACAACATCACCCCCTGGCCTGCAAAAGCAATGGTGATGCAGTAAGAACATTCCACTTTCATGTATGAAAGAAAGAATGTTCCATTCTTATGTATGCGATCTCTCCCATGATACTTTCACTCAAAAATTTTCACTCAGTGCAAGTTTAATACTGGGGTCTCAATAGAAAGTTTTCAAGCGCTCAGAACTTCCATTCCTTCTTCAAATGTTTCTTAAGTGTTGACTGTATGGAATGTCAAGGGACTGGGGTTTTCCTGTTATTCCAACAAAACAGTAAGTGAATAATGACACAGTTATGTCATGACTACTGACTGGTTCACAGCAATTGTCAGACACAGTTGATTGTGCAAAGCATCCCAATTTCAGAGACATTAATGTGAAAAAAGAAATATGTTTTCGGAATCTATGAGATATGGATCTACACAGTACAGCATTATACCCAACACTCTGTAGATGCTTTAAAAGTTATTGTTCTTTTCTTTTCTCTCTTTTTCTTTTTACATACACAATAGCTATCGAATTGGTGAGTCTACTGATAAAGCTTATGAGTTCACAGGGGGAGTAAATACCTTGAAGTAGAGAAGTCAACATTGCTTTATGGAAGGAATGGGAAATTTCCCTCGGCTGGAAAGAAAGGAGAAAGCAGAGAGATGGGAGGGGGCACTCTGAAAACATGGTAGTCCTAAGAGATTGCTTCAGTGGGGCTTTAAACCCTCCCTCCCATAATTACTATAAACCCCACCAAATACAATAGTTTGTTATGCAAGTACAACTTTAAGAAAATTACTTAGCATTACTCTTCCAACTATATTGCCACCTGGTAATCTGGCAATTCTACTAAAATGTGCAGAAATAATAATGTATATGGCAAACCATGTATGATACTTTGGGGTGAGTGGGTACTGGCTGGGAGAACTGAGCAATCTCCTGAGTTGTAGGCTTGGGGACCAGGCAGACCTAGGACCTGGATCTTGCCCTTTTCCTTAATAACTGAGGTTTTTTGGGAACAGTTCTTCATCTTTTTGCACCTCAGTTTGCTCTTACATAAAATACAGGGAACTGTTACCCATCTTAGAAGAGTAATAAATTTGAAGAGAACATATAGTAATATGTATAAAATGCTTAGAACAGTACTTGGCTCATATAAGCACTGAAAAGAACTTCTTCACAATATAATCCTAACTAAGGTTCTAATGGTAAGTGATGGGTTACTACAAGATCTTAGAAGAGTGAAGCCTGGGTACCATAATGTATCAGCTTTAACATGTACCAGCTGTGTGACCTTGGGAAAATTACTTAATCTCTCTGTACTTCAGTTTTCTCATATGGAAAGTGGGGTTACTAAAAGGAACTTTTTCACAGTGAGGATTAAATAAGTTTATTATTTTTAATAACTCAGACATAGACTGAATGAGTAAGTGCTCAATAAATGTTAGCCATTACTATCCAATGTGTCTTTGTTTTTGTGCGGTTTTTTTGTTTTGTTTTGTTCTTGTTTTTGCAGGGGATTTCTGGAAATGACAGTAAGTTAGCCCAATCACTCAATCAATATTTATAATACAGAAGTGTATCACATGGTAAAGTGCCAGGAAATGGAGGAAGGCATTCAAGTTATTTTGGGGAGGTGTTTATGAGGAGAGGGTTATTTTTCAAATTGTACCATAGAGACGATTGCTTGCTCTACCCATGGGCTAAACCAGCCTTGAACCCTCCCAGCTTTGACAGCCAGTTTGATGAGCCTCTCTAGAACCAGCAGAAGTGTCAGTGTCAACAGACATTTCTGCTGAGTTGGAAAAGAATTTGCTACAGGGCCTGACTCCCAAGTTGCAACAAGACGTCTGGACGCAAGAGCCTCCTCCCTGTGTTCACTATGTTCAGAAGACACATTTTCCCTGAAGCCAAGGAAAGAAGAAAACAGAATCTTCCTGACATTCACAACTAGTCTTTGGAGACTTTCCTCCTCTTCTGCTCTGGACAGCTCCTCAGGTCTCCATAATATAATGTTAAACCTTTATTGGCTCTTCTGAAATTCAGAGCTGAGAACAAGTACATTGTATTGCCCTCCACTGTAGTTTAGAACTGAAATATGACTCAGTACAGTTGCCATGACACATTTACCAAAACGTTGCATGCTTAGTCATTTTCAATGACTCATTTATTTAATTCATCAATAATTTTTTTCCCCTTTGCTTTGGGTGAAAAACAAGCTAATCAGTGATGTGGCTCAGATGTTCTGATTCTCCAGTATATTATGATGGTTGCAATCCAGAGTCGCATTTGAATTAAAAATAAAAATAAAAGAGAGAGAGCAAGTCATTTCTTTTTTAATGGTGTCTGTTCTCTTTTACATTCAATCTGATTCCTCCAGAAAGTACAGATCCAAGCATTCATTTTATCATTTTCACTCTCCAGGATGACAAATGAAAGTAGTGTATTTTTCTAAAAAATATTTCAGAAAATGGAGAAAGGATAATCTTTAAAGTCAAGTCTTAGTTTGTCTATCAAAATGAGGTCTTTCCAGTCCGGCTGCTGGCAATCATGGCAGTCTCCAGACTCAGGGAACTACTGGTCCTTTAGCCAATAACTCATTATCTTTATGACATTGAACTTTTGCATGTACTGCACTCTGGGAGAGAAGGACTTTTCACTCTTGTCTTCCTGGAAAACTCCCAATCATCTTTCAAGATGCAATAAGTGGCCATCCTCTCTGCACAAGACCTTGCCCATCCTTACCCTTCTCTCCTCCAGGGCAGACTTAGCTTCTCCTCTGTGATTCAGGACACTCTGTATACACACCTCTGATACTGTGTTCAGCTCATTGTATCTGGATACTTACCCATTTATCTCTCCTGCTCAATTGTACAATCTTTTGTGGCCAGATTATAAATTTTTGTCTTTTACTCCTGACCTCTGAGAACATATGAGGCTCAGCAAAAGCACTCAATCAATGCTCATTGAAGAAATGGTTAGTAAAGGCCTTCCCAGTAAATTTGTGGTGTTTTGTGGGGAAATGGACAACTATGAAATTCTCATTTCAGCACTGATTAAGATCTATAGCACATTCACAAAAGTCAAGCATGCCAGTTATAGATGTATTACCTCTTAGCTCAAAGCATGTCCTCCTTTGCCTGCTCTGTAATCACGAAGGTGGGCTCTGTAAATATTTTTCCTTTGTCAGCTGGTGCAATGTTCAGTGTTGTCATATAGGGATAGGGGTAATCACGGGACACTGGAGGAAAAAAGGAGTTTTTCATCTGTGTTCTGGTGTGCCTTCCTTGCTAAATTCCTGTGAAGAGTACAATTTATTCAGTGCCTGCTCCTGTAAAGGAAGGCTATTTCAGATCCCAGCTCCTTCTGCCTAACATGAGCCACAGTAGCCAGCAGCTTCCTGGAACCTCCTCTGAGGCTTCAGAGTGGAGTGCTGACAGCAAGGCACAGGCCTGTGAAGGGTCTCCCACACGATTTTCTTGGGTGACTTTGCAGTGAGTTCTCAAGCCCAGCACCTTCCTGCAGGATTTCAGAGGACAGATGTCCAGCAAGTTCTGCCTACATGACACCTCAGCTACTTCTTGCTGTCCAGTGAGCCGCAGCCATACCCTCTTCAGTGAAGTCAGTATCTTAGCCTTGTTTGGGCAGTGCTCTTCCATGGGTGCTCTAAGTCCTAGGTATAGTGGCTGCTCCTGATATCTATCACTTGCTGTCTTCTTTAACTCTTACTAATGAAGTCCCTGTTACTCCAACCCTCTGTTAATGGTTCTTTATATTACACTGTCCCTGTTCAAATTATTGCATGATTTTTGTCTCCCAATTAGGCCTTGTCTGATGTATCAAATGCTAAGTAAATAAAGATATAAAGAAAATGTCTTATTTAGTAAATTTGAAAACAATGTTAGAGTATATTGAAGTCTACGGAGCTCTTTGTCTTTACAACTGACATTTAATGTTAATTATACTCAATTTTGAATATTGAAATTGGAAGTAGTCTCTGCTCACACTTGAACACTGGACTCGAACACTGGAGAGAAAGACTATGAATTTAGATACTCTCAATTTTGAGTTTTTCGTAACTCAGTTGGGGGTTGAATCAAGAATCTCTTTACCAAAAATGTCTTCTAATCAGTACAAATGTGCTGGGTGTGGTGACTCACGCCTGCAATCCCAGCACTTTGGAATGCTGAGGTGGGTGGATCACCTGAGATCAGGAGTTTAAGACCAGCCTGACCAACATGGCAAAACCCTGTCTCTACTAAAAAATACAAAAACTAGCTGGGCGTGGTGGCGTGTGCCTGTAATCCCAACTACTAGGGAGGCTGAGGCAGGAGAATCACTTGTATTGGGAGGCGGAGGTTGCAGTGAGCCGAGATTGTGCCATTGCACTCTAGCCTGGGTGACAGAGTGGGACTCGGTCTCACTCTGCACTCAGATATACCCAATATTGTATATATGATAGGTCCTTAATAAATGTTGAGAATGCTCTAATTGATGGAGCGAATTCAACCAAATCTTCAGTTCATTAAAGGATTTTTTCTAGAACCCTGTTCTAGGACTTGGACTGGCTGGATTTACCACACCCACAGGAAAGTCAGATTTCTAATATCTGTAAAGAGAATCTCAGCCTTAGTTAATCTGTTTGAATAAGTGGAGTGTTAGTGTTTGTTGCTATTTTTGTTGCTGATTCTGTTTTTTAAATAGCGTTTATAAGGCAATTTAAAGAAAGCATTAAGAGTCAAAATAAATTTTACTGAAAAAATTGGTGTAGGTCACCTACATACTCTAGTCTCTTCTGAGAAATCAGAACCACGTTAGAAAACTAAATACCACTTAGATTACATTACTGAGCTTGCGTTTCAGATCTGAATCAATTAGTTGCATTAGTGAAGACATCCACCATTATTAAAACCTGCTTAAGGATCTCATTCACTGCCAACTGCTACTTGCAGACTTCCAGGGGAAATGCCCACGTGATTGGGAGCAATTTACCCTTATATTGGTTTGGATGACAGCATGTGTTTTAATGACTCATTCTTCCTGACTAAAGCATTACTTGTAGGCCTATTCCCTCCATATATAATTCTCTTGGCTGTAAGATTTAGCATGGGCCTGTTTATCATACAGACTCCTCATTTTTATGTTAGATACAGTGCCAGTATGGTTTGTTGCCAATTGTTATTCTCTTTATCTTTCCACATATTTTTTTCAGGTAGCTAGCACATTTTAGGCTGACCAACCCAATCTAAGATGCACACTTTCTCTCTCTTTCTCTGTCTCTCACCTGAAGGTACAACACTTTTATAACATCTAGAATAAGGGTAGGTAAACTTTTCTGTAAAAGGCTAGATATTTTAGGTTTTTAGTGCAATACAGTCACTGTTATAACTAGTCAGCCCTGCTGTTACAGTGCAAATGCAGCCACATTTAAGTACATGAATATGATTTATTCTATAAAACTTAATATTTACAAAACAGATAGCAGATCAGATTTGGCTGATAGGTTGTCATTTGCCAACCCTTTATCTAAACAAGAGTCTTCAATTTTAGGGATAAACTAAGGCTTTCCAGAGGGTGCATGGGAATGGATAGCTTAAAGGGAACCACTCTTCTGATCACAACCTTCAATCACATTTTTTCCTGCAGTTAATCCTCCTGAGGCCTGTGGTAGACCCATTCTCCTTTCCTACCTCCTCTTTAGCAATTGCTCCTCTTTACCAAAGAAACGCACACTTTTCATTTATCCCGATCTTCTTGTCCTACTGTGTAAAGGCACCCAATGCACGAAAATGATGGCAAAAGTTATAAAACCCCTTGGGAAATAAAACAGAAGAGCTCCTTATGAAATACCTCACTTCTGAGGGACAGTCCTTTGTGATCTAAGCAAAAAATCGCTGCTGTATGAAATCTTGAAGGGTGCATTTCATTTCAAGGTGAAAAACTCATGGCAAAGCATTGTGCTGTCTGTCTGTCCATCTCCCTATCTATTTTTTTTTTTTTTTTTTTTTTTTTGAGACGGAGTCTCGCTCTGCCGCCCAGGCTGTAATGCAGTGGCCGGATCTCAGCTCACTGCAAGCTCCGCCTCCTGGGTTCACGCCATTCTCCTGCCTCAGCCTCCCGAGCAGCTGGGACTACAGGCGCCCGCCACCTCGCCCGGCTAGTTTTCTGTCTTTTTTAGTAGAGACGGAGTTTCACCGTGTCAGCCAGGATGGTCTCGATCTCCTGACCTCGTGATCCACCCGTCTCGGCCTCCCAAAGTGCTGGGATTACAGGCTTGAACCACCGCGCCCGGCCTCCCTATCTATTATAGATTGAATTAAAAACAGAATTGAGAAATGTGAAGACTGTCACAAAGTGACATTTGCATGTTCATTTGAATTTTTAAAATAAACTTAGATTTTATTTTTCTAGCAAAAAGTAAGTTTGATTAACCGATTATTTTATTTTTCTGAATGTTATTTTATTTTAAGTTCCAGGATACATGTGCAGGACTTGCAGGTTTGTTACATAGGTAAACGTGCACTATGGTGACTTGCTGTACCTATCAACCCATCGCCTAGGTATTAAGCCCCACATGTGTTAGCTATTTATCCTGATGCTCTTCCTCCTTGGCCCCACTGACAGGCCCCAGTGTGTGTTGTTCTCCTTCCTGTGTCCATGTGTTCTCATTATTCAGCTCCCACTTATGAGGGAGAACACGTAGTGTTTGGTCTTCTGTTCCTGTATTAGTTTGCTGAAGATGATGGCTTTCAGATTCATCCATGTCCCTGCAAAAGACATGATCTCTTTTCTTTTTATGGCTGCATAGTATTCCATGGTGCATATGTACCACATTTTCTTTATCCAGTCTATCATCCATGGACATTTGGGTTGATTTCATGTTTTTGCTATTGTGAATAGTGCTACAGTAAACATACGGGTGCATGTATCTTTATAATAGAATGATTTACAGTCTTTTGGATATATACCCAGTAATGGGATTTCTGGGTCAAATGGTATTTCTGGTTCTAGATCCCTGCAGAATTGCCAAACTGTCTTCCACAATGACTGAGCTAATTTACATTCCTACCAACAGTTTAAAACTGTTTCCATTTCTCCATGGCCTTGCCAGCGTCTGTTGTTTCTTGACTTTTTAATCACCATTCTGACTGGCATGAGATGATATCTCATTGTGGTTTTGATTTGCATTTCTCTAATAATCAGTGATGTTGAGCTTCTTTTTATATGTTTGTTAGGCGGATAAAAGTCTTCTTTTGAGAAGTGTTTGTTCATGTTCTTTGCCCACTTTTTGATGGGGTTGTTTGTTGTTTTTTCTCGTAAATTTGTTTAAATTCTTTGTAGATTCTGGATGGGTAGATTGCAAAAATTTTCTTCCCATTTTGTAGGTTGCCTGTTCACTCTGATGACAGGGTTTTTTTGTTTTGTTTTTGGCTGTGCAGAAACTCTTTAGTTTAATTTGATCCCATTTGCCAATTTTTGCTTTTGTTGCACTTGCTTTTGGTGATTTCATCATAAAATCTTTGCCCATGACTATGTCCTGAATGATATTGCCTAGATTGTCTTCTAGGGTTTTCACGGTTTTGGGTTTTAAACTTAAGTCTTTAATCCATCTTGAGTTAATTTTTGTATGAGGTATAAGGAAGTGATCCAGTTTCAGGTTTCTGCGTATGGCTAGCCAGTTTTCCTGGCACCATTTATTAAATAGGGGATTTTTTCCCCATTACTTGTTTTTGTCAGGTTTGTCAAAGATCAGATGGTTGTAGATGTGTGGTCTTATTTCTGAGATCTCTATTCAGTTCCATTAGTCTATGTGTCTGTTTTGGTACCAGTGCCATGCTGTTTTCGTTACTGTATCCCTGTAGTATAGCTTGGAGGCGGGTAGCGTGATTCCTCCAGCTTTGTTCTTTTTGCTTAGGATTGTCTTCGCTACATGGGCCCTTTCTTTGGTTCCATGTGAATTTTAAAGTAGTTTTTCTAATTCTGTGAAAAATGCCAATGGTAGTTTGATGGGAATAGCATTGAATCTATAAATTACTTTGGGCAGTATGGTCATTTTCACCATATTGTTTCTTCCTATTCACAAGCATGGAATGTTTTTCCATTTGTATGTGTTTTCTCTTATTTCCTTGAGCAGTGGCTTATAATTCTCCTTGAAGAGGTTCTTCACTTTTCTTTGTAGCTGTATTTCTATTTTATTGTCTTTGCAGTAATCATGAATAGGAGTTCATTCACAATTTGGCTCTCTGCTCATCTATTTTTGATGTATAGGAATGCTTGTGATTTTTGCACATTGATTTTGTATCCTGGGACTTTGCTGAAGTTGCTTATCAGCTTAAGGAGCTTTTAGGCTGAGATGATAGGGTTTTCTAGATATAGGATCATGTCGTCTGCAGAGACAATTTGACTTCATTTCTTTGTATTTGAATACCCTTTATTTATTTCTCTTGCCTGATTGCCCTGGCCAGAACTTCTAATGCTATGTTGAATAAGAGTGGTGAGAGGTGGCATCCTTGTCTTGTGCAGTTTTCAAAGGGAATGCTTCCAGGTTTTGCCCATTCAGTATGATATTGGCTGTTGGTTTGTCATAAATGGCTCTTATTATTTTGAGATATGTTCTACCAATACCTAGTTTATTGAGAGTTTTTAACATGAAGGGATGTTGAATTTTATCAAAGGTCTTTTGTGCATCTATTGAGATAATCATGTGGTTTTTGTCATTAGTTCTGTTTATGTGATGAATAACATTTATTGATTTGCATATGTTGAACCAGCCTTGCATCCCAGGGATGGAGCTGACTTTGTCATGGTGGACAAGCTCTTTGATGTGCTGCTGTATTCGGTTTGCCAGTATTTTGTTGAGAATTTTTGCATCGATGTTCATCAAGGATATTGGGCTGAAGTTTTCTTTTTTGTTGTGTCTCTCTGCCAGGTTTTGGTATCAGGATGATGCTGGCCTCATAAAATGAGTTAGGGAGGAGTCCTTCTTTTTCAATTAAATTAACCAGTTTATTCAACAATGAGGACTGCCTCCACCTATTAGATTATATGGCAGACATTTTCCATAGATGAAGTGAGCTAAACCTGTAATTTCATATATATTGGCCGCTCAAAATATATCAATAAAATATATTCAAACCCTTAGAAATATATGGTTAATTGGAAAATACATCTTTTTGGAACCACAAATATTCAATCAAATTTTTATATGTAAACTTGAAATGTTTAAGAGGATACATACTTTTTAAAATCTAGCAAGTACATAAGCAAAATTTTGTGGTCTGGAAAAATCTTTGACAATTAATCACCCATTATCTCCCCTGCCTATATTTTTGTTTTGAAACTTTGAAATCTTTTTTGTTATGTAATTTTTAAATGTCTTTTGGGTGTTGTCTCCTGGAAAGGATTAATACTTCTCAAGGACACTGTCCCTGGCAATTCTTTGCATTCCTGCAGTTTAGAGTTTGTAGGTTATACATATTTTTGACTCAAATTTGCTAATATCATTTAGTTTGACTGTTACCTATCTATATTGGAAAAGTACTGTCCTTGGCTTCAAAAGCTACTTTGAAATTAGCCTTTTGATAAAGAACAGTGAGAATAAGAGAATGCACTTAAATAAAATATCAATTATTCAGCAAATATTTACTAAAAACCTGATATTAACTGAAGGTCTTTGCTAGATGTTGGGATTTAATGGTGGGAAGAAAGACACATCAACTCTGCCTTCAAGGTCTTTAACATTTGCTGGGTGGAGACAGATGTTAATTAAAAGATCATACAAATAAATGCATATTACAATGGTGATAATGCTACACAGAAATTTTTTTTTCTCAGAGTGGTTTAGCAGCCAGGAATAGAATGACCTGTACTTTTTTTTTCAAATCATATGCAAGACTTTGCACAGGTTTGAAGCATTCAGACAAAGCCTGTTTCTGGAGTTTTAAATTACTTTTCACTCTCTGTTTTCAGAGGGTTGATAGTTTGCTACTTTGTTTTCACTACTTCATTTTTCTTTGTTAAATGATTTATCATATTTCTAATCATTTTTCACATTACTTGAGGTTTCACTTTTTATGCTATCTTCTTCATTTTCAGTAGATAACTAGGATATAATATTAGTGAAACCAAGATATTTTGGTCCTAAAATGCCCCATTTTGTTATCCATCATCACATATTCTCTACCATCTCTCAATTTCTATTCCTATTATCTCTTTTTCCTCCTTTTCACTATTGTGGCAAAGAGGAAAAGCTTCCCTCTTCCACCTCCAAAAGATTGCTGAAAATGGACTGACAAAAGGCAGATTAACAGGAGAAAAAGGCATACAAGATTTATTCATCTGCATATACATGGATGCCAGACACAAAGTATGAGACTCAAAGAGGGACCAGATGTTTGAGGCTTAAATAGCCTCTTCACAGGGGAGAGATGTGTGGACCAAGGGGACAGAAATTATTTTTTAAATGATTCTCTTTGGAAGCTGGTTGAGATGGATAAGTTATGGAAGGTGAAGGGCAGAACCTCATGGGAACACAGGTTGTCTTGTTATGCAGATAAAATCCTCCAAGTAATCTCTTGGATCTGCCCTTAGGAGAACAGATGAAAAGTCTGTCTGGGCGTGGTGATGACACCCAGTCTCTTCTCTTCTCTGGTTGTTAATCTTTCCTAGTTATTCGATGAGCTTCCTAGGGAGGGGGTCTTAAGATAACTGCATTTCTTTTGGGAAAAAGCTTTCTTAGTCAGATAAAGAAATTCCAGAGGGTCCCTCCAGGTTGTTTGGGAAAGAGGATCTGAGAGACAGGAAGGTGAAGGAAGGTAGGAGAGAGCCCTTGGTTCTGAGGTTTATTTCTAGGGTCTTTCAAAGCACCCAGTGTGCAAAAGTGCCATATTCTTGGGAATCACTTTCTGTACCCCAACACTGACCCTCTTCTCTTTTAGAAAAGGGAATCCTTCCCTTCCAAATCCAGCTCTTGTTCATGTGCTCCATATCCCTTCTTTCTCTTTTTTTCTGGGACCTTTTCCCCATTGAATTAGCTCCTCCATGGCTAGCGTCTTCAACAGCCTCCTTCTCTTTGTTTCTTTCATTGTTCTGTTAAAACTATTTATCTGCTCTATTACTTCCTTGACCTGTGATTCCATTTTTTGGTTTCCACCCTGTAACAAACATCTATAGTTCCCATCATCACCATGATTAATCTGGAATCTGACTCTAAACTTCACTGAAATGGTTTCCAAAGGTCCCCAGTGTCTCCTGTTCCCTGAATCTTGTAATCTTCTCTTGGCCACTATCCCTTTTACCTCTTCTGCAGCATTCATCAGTCTTCTCCTCTATAAGAGTCTCTTTTTTATGGGTGTTGATTATATTCCACTATCCTGGTTGGCCTACAAGCCTTTGGACACTTCAGTATATGAACTATCTTCTCCCTGTCCTCAGACATCTGTCTTATTGTCCTTTCTTTTGCTCAACTTTCCCATGTCAACCATGACCTAATTCCAAATGATTGATTTCTTCACCTACATCTGAGCCCTGAAATCTTGGTTTCTAATGGGATCACCCACCAGCACTAAAAGTCAGGGTAGCCAAAACTCAACTTGTTGTCTTCCTTCCCAAGTAAGCTCTAGCTTCTGACTGTCCTCTCTTTGTTACAATTTTCTCTTTTTCCTGGGCACTTGGTCTTACAATCTTGAAGACATCATTGCCTGTATTTTCTCCTTCAGCTCCTGTTTCCGTCAGTGCACTCCATCCACACCTTCACTTTCCTAGTTCAGGAGCCTCTTTCATCACAGCTGAAATGTTTCAATCACCTTCTCAATGGTTAACAGCCAGGGCTAGATGTATGTATCACCTGGGGTGCTTTAAAAACATCTGATCCCCAGGCTATACCCAAGCCAATTACATCAGAATCTCTAGGAGGTGGGTCACTGCATTAGTCTTTCTTAATGCTCCCCAGAAGACTCCAATGTGCAGCCATGGTTAGGAATTCCAGCCTATACTCTCTCCCTTTCCACTCTACTTCACATGTCTGAGTTTGTTTATACATCCTAAGGAATGAATCCGATTTTGCAACTCACTTATTCAAACTTTTTCCTAAAATTCCGCAATAAGTAATGCATCAAATAAGATTTCCTTAGGCTTGCATTCATGATTGTGAATTTTGGGCCTCTACAAGTTGATTTCTAGTCGTTCTGACAATCTTCCTGAAAATAAACCCTATAATCTACTTAATCTAAACTAATCAAACATTCTGACATTTCATTATTCTTCTTTATATATACTAGTATTGGGATTCCCATTCTCTGACCTGATGTCCTTGTTACTTCATCTATTTAAATCCTACCTTCCAGCTAGAAAGTATGTCTGGTTCCTCTCTTCCAAGCTCGCATTGCATTTGGTGTGGAGTCTTCATGTGACACTTAGCACTCTGTTTAACTTCATGGCCATTGGTGTGTGTCTCTTTTCTTTCATTGAGCTGGGAAGTACTTTAGAATGTAAATGTTTTCTAAACTCATAAGCCATAGGGCACCCAACACAATGCTTCACCCTTAGTTGCTGAATAATTTGTTGAAAGAAGGAATGAATTTCTTCTTGGTATAACTTATGAGTTGTTAATACATGCATTGTGCTTAAAAAATGTCTGCCACATAATAAATGCTCAATAAAGTCTCTGAGGATAATGTCAAGTTATAAGGGAAAACTGAAACCCTATGGCTAATATTATCACTGTCAAACATCGAAGGGAAACCCAATCTCAATGTATTACATGATTTCAGTATTGATAAAAATATTAATGCACGTATTGGCCAGGTTAGCTAAGTTACATTGCAGAAATAAACAACCCCAAAGTCTCAGTGATTTGACACAGAGTTTATCTCTCACTAAATTGTCAGGGGGCTCTGCTTCTATTGTATATCCCTATTGTACTTGGGACCCAGCAAGATGAGGCTCCTCAATGCTACTGCACCATTTGGAACACAAGGTTTTATCAGTTGCTACAACAGGAGAAGAGAGATAAATCATGCCCTGGCTATTAAATGTTTCTGTCCATTGACTCAAAATGAGTCACATGACCGCCCCCCCTTTTTTTTGAGACAGGGTCTCACTCTTACCCAGACTGGAGTGCAGTGAGGACTAGAGCTCACTGCAGCCTTGATCACCCGGGCCCAAGGGATCCTCCTGCCTCAGCCTGCTGAGTAGCTGAGACTACAGGTGCACACCACCATGTGCAGCTAATTTTTGTATTTTTTAAAAATATGAGGTTTTATTTCACTGTGTTGCACAGGCTCTCTTGAACTCCTGGGCTCAAGGGATCTGCCCACCTCGGCATCCCAAGGTGCTGGGATTACAGGCGTGAACCACTGTGCCTGGCCCATATGACCCTTTTTAAGTAGAAATTTGGAACTTGGCAGTGCTCTCTTCCAACTGCCTATGCAATAAAGAGGAATGGGATGCTGATGAGCATTAGTAATATCTATCACAATATATTTCCCTAAGTATGAATGTGGACAAAGATTCACTTAAAGTATTAAAGTCTTTAAATACTCTCAAAGAATGAAGATAAAAAATATTCGACTAAGGGAATTGGTTAAATACATTATGTTGTATACACATGATGGATTAATATTCAGCCACAAAAATATTCTAGAATAGAATTTAACAACATGGCAGTATGTTCATAATAAAACATTAAAGGGGCAAAGAAGGTTATAAAAAGGTAAGCATAGTACAGTTCCAATTGTAAAAAATATGTTCAGATAAATCTAAGAGACTGAACACCAAAATATTGATAATGATTATTTTTGAAAGACATTATGGGTAATTTAATTTTTTCTGGGTACTTTTATGTATTTTTAAAGTTTTCTATAGTCAATATGTATTTTGTTATCAGTGAAAATTATCTTGAAAAAGTGTTTCACTTACCTATATTTGCAGAAATAATACTACATAGTATTTCATTTTTTCTCAACTTACCTCTTATACGTCTCATCTTTCTAACATGACTACAGTTAAATCTTGTGTTTTCTTTTATACTGTCCTGTCTATGGAGCTCATTACAAAGTCAGTCACATAATCTTTTCTCATAAGTGATTAGTGATAGAAGGATTTTTCTATAGTGATTAGAAACAAACAAACAAAATCAACAATGATTAAAAAAAAAAAGAAAGAAAACGACACCCTTACATCTTGAGGGAGCTCAGACAATTTTCTATATTCAATTCAAGACAGCATATTTAAATGAACATAGATCAGATTCTAAGCTTCACATTCTTAGGAAAATGACCGCAGCATTTTCAAAAGTTCATTTTCTCCACCAAAATAATCTACTGCCATTCCTTGGAGTTCCAGTCCGGTTGGGAAAAATTGCGAGGCAGATCGGAAAGTGCTATAAAAATCTCAGGACTCACGGTGTGCTTGTAATTTGGGACAGATGATTTATTTAGTTCTGAGATCAAGATAGATATTATAATATGGTGCAAATTAGAATGAAGATACTAAATAATTTACGCTAATGCTCTCAGTTATAAAGATAACTGCTTCACTTTGCGACTGATATAAATTAAGGGAATATATTTAAATGTATATTTTAATCAATCAAGAAGGCTCGTCTGCCAGCCGGTGTTAGATGCTAATGCATGCTCTCAATGAAACGGTCTGTTTATTAACTAATTAAATGCCAACTAACTGAGTCACTATGTTCAGACACTGAATGGTGATAGTACATTGTTCTGGTCCTTGTGTGGGTATACTTCCCAATACGAAGTTTGGCCTCTACGTAGCTGTGAAACATAGTTTATTGCTAAATGGTCTAACTTTCTGTTTATTTAACATGTGAGGTTGATGATGAGATTAAGAGAGAAGGGGTGTCAGAGGTAAGAATATTCTGCAGGAACTTCCACTGAGGCAGGCCTGTACACAGATTGAGATCCCAACTTCTTGGCTATTACTGACCAGCTGCTTAGTGCATAGTAGGCCGCTCAGGGAATGTTCGTGGAATTGAATTGCATGAAGTTGAATGTGCTATTAGGTATCCTGATGAGCTGCAAGAAAGACATCTTTTCAGGGAATCTTGGGGACTTGATAGGAAGCATGTCTAAATAACTGCCTGCATCAAAAGATTGTGGAGAAATAAGAGAGATGAGGATGCACAGGTATAGGTAGTGAATGCCTGAGTTGAAAGCAAAACCAACCAATTAGGGTATATTAACAGCTCAGGGAGCATAAAACATGCAAGAAAAGACATTTGAAAGGAAAGCCAGAAGAATGAGATGAACTGGAAATTCACAATCAGTACCATTTCCTTACTAATCAAAATCCATTTTCTTCCGCTTTTATTTTTTCTGCGCTGGCATTTTTCTCACACATCATGGGCATAGAAAATAAAATCAGCCAGGAAAGTGGCAGCTCCTCAACATCACCAACAAATTGCTATCAAACTTATCTTATTTTCAGGATCCTTCTTCTTTTAAAATTTGCCTGCTTTATTTTTGAGATTAAACAGGAAAATCTGAAGATGATTGGTATGAATCTAGCCTGCTCAGATAATGTATTTACTAAAGAAAATTCCCTCATCCAAATTTTATGTTCAAATGAATTGCCGTATTTGTGATATAATTTTTTCACATCTTAAGAACTCACAAAACACATTAAAAATGAAGCTTAGTGCCCTAATACACAATTACGTGAAATGTGGTAGTTATGGAACTTAAAGCAAATGTAAATATAATTTTGGACTGAGAGTAATTAACATCTTTCTCAACTATAAATTTGAAAGTGAACTTAAAGAAGCAGAAAACCCTAAGTGGCAGACACTCCACATAATTCTTAATATCAATAATTTTTGAAGATTAATTTTTGTCTTTTTATCTGGCTCTGTTTTGAGGGTGCTGTTCTTTATGAAGCCCGAAAAAGCTTCCACAAAAGGATCCCACCAAACTGGAGAGCTGATCTAACTGGACCTCTTTGTACATGGATTCTGCCTAAGAGAGAATAATTTAACAGTCTCCTTATCACTTGGTCCTTTGGCCAACTTTGATTAAAGATGTTGGCTTGAATGACAAGTGTCTCTGGAGTCTTAAGATGGCTGCCAAATTGGTTTCAAAAATTACAATTCGGTCAGAGCCACACAGAGAGGACAAGCTGATAATGCCTAAGATGTGTTCCTTAATTCTTCGAAGCTTAGATAGATACCCAACAAGTTTTAGATTTGTGCTTGAAAACTTCAAGTTAGTAGCTTAACCTGGGGTTATTTACTGAGTGAATGACCCAGTCCTGGACTGCTAAAAGTTGAAGCGAATCAAGTGAATGGTCTGACCTCAGACAGGATGCTCTGCCCTCACATTTACTAAGATACTAGGATAAATGGTGATAAAACCTCTCTTCTCAGCCTGCATTTAAGCTTAGGAAAACTATGGACTTTCTAGGAGATATAAATATCTCCATTGTGGCATGTCAGTATCGGCAATGAGGGTAATGTCTATGTTGACCAGAAGAGGAATTCTAATGATTCGTAATCACAGGGGATCAGATCAAGATCAGCAATGCTTTCCCTGGCAGATCCAAGGATCCTGTGGCAAATCAGATGGGCTAGACCCACACTAACTGTCCTTCTGGCATTGAGTCCTATGGCGTTGTCGTGAGTTACTCAGTTTCTCTTTATCCATTCCGATAGCACCAAAACCACTAATATCTCCTTGTAGGTTAAAGACTGCACCAACCATGGCCAATTACTTCTTATAATAAGTGTCAGCATATGAGAAGCTAGGTTCCAATTACATTAGAAGCTTTTATCTTCTTACATCTACCCCAGCCCCATTTCTCCAGGGATAGAATTGTACATGGGTGAAAAGAAGAGTTTGGTAGGAGTTAGGAATGCAGGACCATTTTAATTATATTTGCCAGACATTGAACCTTTATGTCATATGTATCATATTTGCTTTCTTCTTTTAAAATATTGTCTCTTTGTATTGCCTATTTTAAAAATTAATTGAAATTGTATCATTGAGGAATAGAATAAAATGTTAAGTAAACATTTTGGTACCTGCAGCTGAATTAGATGGCTTGCATTCCAATGTTTCCTTTTGAAAGCAATACATAGTTGCTTTTATTTATCATTTTAGAAAGAGGGGAAATACCCAGGGATACGTTTCTATTTTTTAAATTAAATAAGATATACCATAGAGCTAGTGATATTAAGAAAAATTGCAGTTGAAAGTTCGAAGCGTCCTTAGAAACAAGATCTCCAATTTTATCATTTTACAGATGAAGAAACTGAGGCCCAGAGAAGGCAAGTGATTGGCTCAAGTTGATACCATCTAATTGGTGATAGAGTCCTTGACTAGTAAACGTCCCTTTTGTCTCATTGTGTCTTATAACAGTTATCTGAATATACATGGTATCCTTTAGTATCTCAGTCACATAATGTGCAAGTAAAATATTCAAATGAAGGAGGCCTGCTTTAAGCTATAGTTCATCTTTCTACAATTGTATTTAAGATCAGCATTTTATTTTGCCCTGAATAAAAGAACAAATGCACAATATTACATGATAACATTTCTAAAGCTCCATGAATCACTGGAAATGATATAGACGCGACAACATCGATATAGTCTATGTCAATTATCATGCCTCTCTTATAGGATAATTAGGAATTGTTTGCTGAAATATGCTTTTCATTTTCATTCACTTGTAATGACCATGCACTCCTTCAGAGAAGATTTATTTTTCCCCCACCTCTGCTTCTTCTAAGCTAAGCACTTTTTCTTAACTCATGCAAATGAAAGGTGTATATTCCATGCAAGAGAGTGTGTGTGTTTGTGTAATTAAGACGTACATATTAACTTTTTAGCTGACACAAGAAGATACAGCTTCAAAATATTGGAAATTTGCTTCAGATAGAACACATCTTCATGTCCTCCATTCTATATAAAACAAGCGATATTTACAGGAATAAGTCTCTATGTAATTACACAATTATTAAAAACATAGTAGTGAAGTAGGAGCTTTTATCAAGTCATTCAAATTAGTGCTATTTCATACTAATCACTATCTACTTGAATGTGTATTGCTTGGATGTGACTGTAGAAAGCTCGTTAAATAAATTTTCTTTAAAATTTAATTACTGGGAACTTCTTCAGATAATAATGATTATGGGTATAATTAGGATCTTTGTTCCTCTTTGTTGTTAGACTAAAAGGTACAAAGATTCAGAGAAAAAGAGATCGAAATTGCATATCCAACACTTGGAGAAGTAGTTGTCACAGGCGTTGTGGAATATTAAAGAGCCCAATCCAGCAGTGGCACATCAAGATCGAAGTCTACAAATTGTAATTTGGCATTTCATTATTTAATCTTTCATTTTCTTCCTAAATTGCCTGGGTTGTATTTGTGAACTGTAAGTGAGAAACAATGAAAGGCCATTTCCTTTAATGTCTGACTGTAGGCGATGTTAGAAATTTATAATATCTTCACTTACAAAGACCGTAGGGTGCATATCCTGTGCTCTGGTAATCTAATAAGCTGACATGAGAGGTGCTGTATGTGTCCTCTCACTGTGCTGAACAAAACTAGCATAGACAGCACTGGAATTAATGCCTTTTAACACTTTGTAATTTAGAGAAAACCATTCACACTTTGACTAGTGAAGTGTTTTTTTTAATTTTATTTTGTTATACTTTAAGTTCTAGGGTACATGTGCACAACGTGCAGGTTTGTTACATATGTATACCATGTGCCATGTTGGTTTTGGGTCCTCTTTCTCAAATGGCTATCGAACTTCTGCTGAAGGTTACAACAAATGTTTTCTTAACGTTACTCCGTTTGGAAGCAATACACACTTTGAGAAGAGCTGGTGCGTATGATTTCTAGATTCAATTACCATAACAATCCCCCAATTCCTCAGTCAAAGACAGTTCCAAATCAGTATTTCAGCACCCAGAAACATTCTCTACCAGAAAAAGCTAAGAAATGAATTGTGGATATTTTGGAAAGACTTCTAACAAATGTAAAAAGTGAACATGCTTTAGCATTAAACTTGACACAAATTATGTTTGTAAAATAGACAACATAAGAAGTTGGAAAATATTATAGCTAAATATGAGAGCCACTTACAAGAGTGGAAAGGCAAATGTAAGTCTTGTTCTTACATCATTACTAGAGTACAGGATGATGGGAGTTCCATAGATATGAGAAAAAACAATGACTTTAGGCAGTGACATTCTGATCCAGAGCTTTCATGTTATCAGTCAGCTACGATCTTTGCACATAACCTGCTGTGTTGGGCATTCCCTAAAGTACTCCAGCTCTCCTTGTCATCAGAAGGGTATGCGGAACCAAAAATATCACCAAACAGATTAACAGAGGTTCAGAAAAAAAGATAGTTGGCTGTGTGAGAGGAAAACTTGTTGATATTTGCATTGTGTTTGAGTTGTTTTTGGCATTGAGAGTTAATACAATTTGCTCAGGGTCGCCGGAACCAGGTAGGTCGGATAACAACTTCATGATTTCACTGACATGAGAGAGGCATACTGAGGCATAGGAGAAAGTGGTGATGGAGGCGGTACCAGTGGCAGAGGAGGAGGAAGAGCAGAAGGAGGAGGAGAAGGAAGGAAAGAAGAGCCCACCACCACCACCATAACCACCAAAGCAACAACTGCAACTCAGACATTTTTGTTTTGTTTTGTTTTTCTTTGTTTTCCTGTCATGGAAACAGTCATTTTTTGTATCTATTTCCTTGACAGAAAATAAAAGGTGTGGGTGTGACTGTCTTCGCTTGGGCTCCTGTTCATTTCTACATAGTCTTCATAAATAGAGAAGTCCTCTGTCCCATTTCAACAGTCAGTATTAAATGTAGACTGCTGTATTTATGGATAAAATTCTAAGTTTCTTTCATTGTAGACTATGTTTTCAGGCTTCATTGAGCGAAGGACAGAAATCAGAGGCACATTTAGCACAGAGGAGCTCTGAAATGCCTGTGTCAAAAAGCAAGAAATGTAATCATGGAAAAGCCCAGCCACAAGTCTCTCTGTTTACTTTGACAACCAGGATATTTGGTCACTCTTGTGGATGTATCAAAGACTATGGTTCTGCATCAGTCTTTTATTTCTCATGTATAAACGCTCCAGCAGGGGGAAGGCATGCACAATGCATAGTTAGGTCTGAGGTTTATGAGAGGCTATAGCTGATTGTTTATATCTCTGGGCATTTTAAAGAGCTTTGAGACAAGTGATATCATCATTAGTCTAAATTTTTTGGGTTATAATTTAGCACAATGAAAGATACTATCTTCTCTCATATCCAGAGTGATTCACACATAGATAATGCTTCATTCTTGTTATTAATAAGTGTCTATTGCTTTTGTTCCTCTAAATAATTAAGGGCTGTTTAAACACATTATTACATCCACAGTGGGATTTTCATACCTTTAATTTCTGGAATAGATATGATTTTGGATGGCTCATGCAGTAGAAGATAGATTACCAAAATGTTTTTGAAGCAATGCAGTTGTAAATTGAGGAGAATGGGTAAAATTGTTTCTAGAACCCCTTTGAATCCAATGTGCTGGATTTGGTAATCTTGGATCTGCTGCCTCACTTTGGACCTCCTAGAAGTGGTATATCATGCTAGGAGTGACCACGTAAGAATAGTCAATAAGAACGGCTAATAACTCTTCCTTAGGCAAGAGTTATGCAAGCATCCAGTGACTAGCAGATAGGAAAGGGGGGAATGTGTCTCTTTGGCCTTCAGTCCTTCTCTTGATTTAGATTCTCAGTGCATGTTTCTATCTTGAGGCCTTACCTTTCTGGTGAGCCCCAGACTAACAGAGCCAACTGCCCTGGCCTCATCAAAGCCAACTTGTCTCTAACTGAATTTGTCATTGTCTTTGCCCTCTAATGTTTTATTCTCTTATTTCCAATTTTGATTCTTGTTACAGTGAGCTAGCAAGTTTCCTCTTCTCTACTCATCCCTATCAGATACATGCATCCCTCCAAATTTGCATGATCTTAAAAACTGACCATCCTATTCTCCACAGCTCCCCTTTGCCTCCAGAATAAAGCCCTGTCACTTGGAATGGTAGGCAAAGCTCTTCATAATAAGGTCCTCATTGGTCTTTATGGGCTTATCAAGGGAACATCTAGAATGAATTCTCTCTCCACAATAGAAGCTTCATGAGGTCACGAGCCTCAACTGCATTGTCACCTGAGGTAAAAACCACTTAATAAATATTTGTTGAATGGCAAACTGAGTGGATGAATGCATAAGCATCTCTCATTTCATTTTTATTGTATATTTATCTTGAATTTTATTTCTCAGAACACATGCTGTTCATTTCTTCATACCTTTGCTCATGAAGTTCTCTCTTCTTGGAAGCCTGGCCCAACCTTTCTTTTCCTGGCTAACTCACTCTCATCCTACAACACTTAACTTAGATGGTGTCTTTTATGAAGCCCTTACCAAACCTTCAGATAGGGCTAAACTACTTTCTTCTGTTCCTCCAGAACATTCTGTGCAAATTTCTACTTAATTCTTATTCCAAATTTTCTTGCTAAAAAACTCTTCAGTGAACTGATCTGTTCTAAAATTTCTTCTCATTTGTTCAGGTTCGTGCAAGGTCTTCCTTCCTCTGGAAAACCTTTCCTATTGACTTTGCTGTATATTGATCCCATAAGAATTTCCACAATGCATATTCCCTGAATCAATATTTTCCAACTTTATCACATACTGTTTTTTGTTTTAACAGCTTTAATAAGGTAAAATTGACATACAATAAGTTGCAAATATTTAAAGTTTACAATTTGATGTTTTGACATATCTTTATACCCCTAAAACAATTACCACATTCAACACAATGAACATTTCATTCCTAACTCCAAAAAGTTTTCTTGTGTCCCTTTTGCCTCTCCTTGCACCTCCTTCCCAAGCAACCACTGATTTGCTTTTTATCACTATAGGTTAGTTTACATGTACTAGATCTCTATAAATGGAATTAAAAGATGTATTATTTTTTGTATGACTTCATTTACCACCATAATTATTTGATATCCATCCATATTGTTGGGTTTATTTCTCTTTATTCCTCGGTAGTATTTCGTTGTCTGGATATACAGTACCACAATTTGTTTATTAATTCTCCTGTTGGCGGACATTAGGTTGTTTCCAGTTTGGGGGCTATTACAAATAAAGCTGCTCTGGTCTTCATGTGGACATAAACATTCATCTCTCTTGCATAAATGCCTAAGAATGAAATAGCTGAATCATATGGTAAGTATATGTTTGACTTTTTAAGAAATGGCCAAACTGTTTTGCAAAATGGTTGTCCAATTTTATGTTCCCACCAGCAGTGTTTGAGAATTCCAGTTTTTCCACATTCTCATCAACACTTAGAGTGGTCAGTTTCTTAAATCTCAGCCAGAAAAGCAGATGTAGTTGGATCTCATTGTGGTTTTAACTTGCATTTCTTAATGACAAATGATGTCAAGTATCTTTTGATGGGCTTATTTGCCATCTGTATATCTTTGGAAAAGTCAGCACAAACGTTTTGCTCATTAAAAAAATAGGCGGATTGTAGTTGTCTTACTGAATTTTGAAAATTCTATTTTGGATACAGTTCTTCTACAGATATAATTTGCAAATATTTTGCAATATTTTCTCCTACTTTGTGATTTGTCTTTTCATATATTTAGCAATAATTTTTGAAGAACAGAAGTCTTACATTTTGATGAAGTCTCATTTATCAATTTGATGCTTTTAGCATTGAATATAAGATATATTGCCTAACCCAAGGTCACAAAGATTTGTTCCTACTTTTTATTTCAGAAGTTTTATCATATTAGGTCTATGATACCTTTTGAGTTATTTTTTTCCTTTTATCTTTAGTTGGCAAGTAATAACTGTACACATTTATGGGATACACAGTGATATGGTATTTGATATATGTATACAATATGTAAAGATCAAATCAGAGTAATGAGCATATCTATCACCTCCAACATTTATCATTTCTGTGTGCTGTGAGCATTCAAAATTCTCTCTTCCCATGTTTTGAAAATATACAATAAATTATTGTTAACTATATTCACCCTACAGTGCTATAGAGCCCTAGACCTTATTCCTCCTATCTAGCCATAATTTTGTAGCTATTAACTTACCTCTCCTTCGCCTCCCCTCCCTTGGACCCTTACCAGCCTCCAATAACCAGATTGAATTGCTTTGTATATTGGTGCTACGCATGGGTCAAAGTTATTTGTTTGTTTTTGCTGCTACAGATCCATTTGGTCTGGCATCAGATGTTGAAAAGACTACCCTTTCTCCACTGATTGCTTTTGCATTTTTGTCAAAAATCAGTTGTCCACGCATCATATATGCACAGATCTATCTCTGGACTCTATTCTATTTCATCCATCTATTTGTTTAGCATTACAACAGTGGTCATACTGTTTTGATTACTATAACTTTCTAAGTCTTGAAGTCAGATAGTGTTTGTCCTCCAATTTTGTTCTTTTTCAAAGTTCTTTTGACTTACTTTTTTTTTGTAGTGTATTATTTTAAATTCTGTTTTTACAATAGAAATGTAAGCTGGAAGAAGATAAAGGCAATGTTTTATTCTACTTTGCTCACCTGAAAATATTTTACCATACACAGTAAATACTTAGTTGTTTCTTCCCTCTACATAACATGTACATTTTCCTGATAAACTCAGAAGTACTGCAGCTTTTCATAGTCTGTTTGAAACTTGTTCCTGCCATTTTGTCAAAATTCTTTGAAAATTTTTGAAGAGTGACAGTTTTCTCCAACTTTAATCATACATAAACTGCTCACATACTGAAAAACAAGTCATCCTATATGTTAGGAGGCGTGCTTTCCCCATAGAAGAAGAAGAAAGAGAAAGAAAAAAGCCACACACATTACTGCACAATGCTGCAGAAGGTGTTTTCCTGAACTCTAGACAATGGACGCTAATGGATCATTTGTGCTGTGTGCTGAAGCCTTTTGAATTCACAACAAGAGAAATCATCTCTGATGATGCTTTGCTCAGCCAAGTTCTCCAATCAGCCAAATTACAAAAACTGAAACTTCAAGGAATGAGACCATCTTTAGAAGGACAAAAAGTCTGTTTGGCAGCTTGACTACTGAATAGCATGTGGAGCAAGCTGGGAAATTGTTAGAAAGGTGCAAATGTGTTCCAAGGCCATTATTCTCTGTGTTAATATTGTCTAGTCCTTTCTTTATTCTTGAATAGGCAGTCTTAATGCTTTATTTGTAATGCAGGGATATCGGGCTTCTACAACACAACCATCCCAACCTATCAGTTCAGATTCTGGATAAAGGATGTGCCATGTGAAGGTTTCCAGAAACTTGCAGGTGTTAAGGCATCTATTCATTGTCCTAGTCTCTCCTGTTACTGAGTTGGAATAACTGTAACCAGTTCAAGCAAGCAGTTTAGGAACAGAAAACGCTCCTTCCCATTAAGATCCAAATGGAAATGTAACAGCCAGGATAAAGACGTTGTTCACAACAAAGGCAAGGGTTGGAGAACTAGGTCTTCTATTAATCAAGCTACCCTATGTGTCTTTGGTAAATGCCTTTGGAAGCTTCTTTGAAGGGTGTATCTTGGAGATGGCTGGTGGAGTGGAAAGGCCTGTCCTGTCCTTATCTTTTGATAATTTATACAGTGAGTGCTAAATGAACTTGAAGGCCCTTTCTGGCTCTGAAAAACCTACAATTCTATGGTTTTTAAAAATAATCTTAACTCATCCATTAAACTATAATTTATTCGATGATATGATTTATGGTTGTCTTGTATTCTGTAATAACAGGCACTTAGAGAATCTCTATACCCCAAATGAGTTGGAGGGTATTACAAAAGGAAGAGATGTTACACGATTCTGGATAATTGAATAACCTTGATTTAATACTAGGACAGGCACAATAGGTTTAAAGAAAACCAATCAGTAAGTCATGAACTATCCCTGAAGGAAGGCACAATGAATATAACAAATATTCATGGGGCACCAGCTGTAGGTCAAGCATGGGCTTGATGTTGGGATATAATGCAAACGTGTCCATGGTCTATGCTTCCATAAAGCTTATGATCTGGTGGGGACAAAAATAGATAGATAGATAGATAGATAGATAGATAGATAGATAGATAGATAGATATGGGATTACAAACTGTTGAGAAGAACTGTAAGGAGAAAGCACAGGGTACTATAAGAGGAAATGCAGAGAGGAATCCTGACCCTGTTTGGAGGGGCGGTGGTGGAAAAGGGAGGTCTCACCAGGGAAGTGACTTTTGAGTTGAGAGTCAAAGGATTAGCTGCAAGACCCTTGCACATGCTGGTTCTTCTACTTGACATGCTGTTCCTTCCCTGATTTGCCTAACAACCTTTTACTTATCCTTTGAATCTCGTCTATACTTTGCTTCTCAATGGAAGTCTTCTCTGAACTCATTGGATTAGTTAAGTATCATTACACACACTCATTATGATACACAACACTTTCCATGGCACATTTATTTCTATAATTGTTTGATTTTTCCTCCACCCCACCCCATTTACTTGATAAGCTACATCAGAAGAGAGGTCACATTTGGGTTATTTTGCTCCCATTATAGTCCTTGAACCAAACCCTGAGTCTGACATAGTTAGCAGATATTTACAGAAGGATTGAATGCATGAACGAATCAATGAATGAATTAGAGATAATTGGGTGAAGAAGATGAAGGAGAAGGGTTTTACTGGCAAAGAAAAATTATATATGTGAATTCTCAAAATCTTCTACCAAAATTATTAGAAATGAGAGATTACCAACAGTGATGGGAAAGCTGTAAGAAATCTTATGTTAGAATATAGATAAATTCATTATCACACCTGGGCATTAAAATAATCCTAGTAGTAGCAGCTACTGTGGACTGAACACTCACCTTGTGCCAGGGTTTGTCCTAAAGCTGCTACACACATTTACCCAATTAATCATTACAACCTGCAATTCCTGCCTTCTGGATGAGGAAAGTAGACATAGAACAGTTAAGTAACTTACCTCTGAGTTCCCATAATCTGATGGTAAATTACACATCTATATTTGGAGATGAGTAGGTTCATTCTGAGTCTTACTCTCAACTTTTGGGCTACATTCCTGATGCTTGTTTTTTCCCCAATGTTGTTAGATTATACACTGCTGTCCAGTAGCCTAAAATTCAAAGACAAAATCTCAGCCATTGATCAGGCAAGGATCAAACCTCAAAATCAAACAAAACAATTTTTGATGAATTTGCTTTAAGCAAAACAATAGGTCAGTATTCAAGATACATGGAAGAGATTGTACATCAGTCAATTAATCCATATGTAAATGTTTATTGAGAAACTCTTCTAAAGCTTACCTGTATCAAGTCTGCAAATGCTAGTCAGTTCAAAAAAAGGAACGTAAGTTATATTAGACATCAGGTAGTCTGAATACATTTTTGATGGATAGTACTATTGATATTAATCCAGAATTATTGGAAATATCACTAGATAGTTATCTGGGCTCTTTTTCAACCAGCAAATCAATTCAACAGAAGCCCATGAACCAGGGATTGAAAAGCAAGGGGATGTAGCACAGATTGAGAACATTTCCAGGTTAGCCGGGGAAAATGTATAGCTAAACAAAAATGAATAGAGAAAATGCACCATCCACACTTCTCAGGCTTAAACACTGAGTGACGACAATATTAGTCATGTTTAACGTAATTCATCAAATCTTAATGCTATGAACCCTACCAGCTCTTATCACTGACCCCCTGAAAGTACTAATATTTGTGACTCATTTCCAAAATATTTATGAAAATCAACAGGGATGCTTCACACCCGGTGCCCCTTAGTCCTATCAGTTTTTGAGTGTAAAGCAGAGTCACTTTTTCTCTGAGTTTCAGGACTAGGGTTTGGGCGGGGGTTTCCAAGTTCTATTGAGCCCCTGCCTGCAACTCTGTAACACCCGCTCACATGTAAAACACAAGTCTTCCTTCCTCATGTCTCTGTTTATCGCAGGGTGTTTCACACCAGCATCTAACTTTTGAGAGTTAGTATGTTTCTAGAACATTCTGTAATAATAAGGAAGCTGGTCTTCCCAGGACACGTCAAGGAGACTGGACCCCACATGCTAGTGCATGCCTTGGTGCCAACCTGGATACATCAAAGCTACCTGAGTTTAAGAAAAACACACAGATTCTCAAGTCCTCTTCAAAGGTTCTGATTCAGGGAGGAGATCTAAGCTGAAACCTGAGAATCTTAACTTGTAAGAAGTCATGTAACTGATGAAAAGAAGCAGTAGCCTCCAACACTTCCTGTTTCTCATCTCTATTTATAGCAGGGTTTCCTAATTGGGGCACTACTGGCATGTGGGGCTGGATTTGAGGCCTTCTTGGCTGTAGGGAGTTGTCCTATGCAAGGTGGGAGATTTAGCAGCATCCCTGGTCTCTTCCCAGTAGATGCCAGTAGCACCCGTCCCCCAGTTGTGGCCACCAAAAATATCTCCAGACATTGCCAAATGTCACCTGGGGCTAGCAAAATTGCCCATGATATAGCATCACTGGTATAGGTCTGTAGATAAATTGATGGTTTTGAGCAGGCAAAGGAATGGAAGGGAGAGTTTGAAAGAATCAAGGGGGATGGGAAACAGTCTTACTTTCAATTTCCTTGGAAGTAAAGCCTGAGACAAGGACCAAGATGCAGGCAACTTAGGATGCAATCCCAGGAAGCGGGAATGTGAGAGAAGAGAGATTCAGACAGGGAGGAAGGGGAAAGGATACATTAGTGATCGGGATACCACTGAAGACAACCAGGGCTTAGTCCTGCTTGGGCCTCTTTGAAGAGCCACAGAGACTGCACCTCAGAAATGGCCCTTTGATGTTTTGGAATTTGGGCCCTTCATCCATGGCCATTTGTATTCAAACCTTCCTCCCGCCTCGCCACTTCAGTGCTTGTGCTAAGGAAGCTCCCCTCGCTTTAGGAGAAAGCACTGAGGCTGAAAAGCAGAGTCAATGCCAGATGCTTGGGGTGGGAGGTTGTCAGCATGCATAGGCACTGTCCCCTTCCATGCCACTGTCGTAAGAAATAGACAAAGAGACATGGATTGAAACGTTTCTGTAGACAAGAAATTGTAAGACGCAAGTAACAGTGTCTAGGAGTCCTGGCAGGCTTGCTGCTAAGAGCCCTGTCCCCTGGCAGTCCCCTAATTGGGAGACAGCAATGTGCTAGAAAGGACTGACTATGCACATCTGTGAGATAGGATCCAGCTAGGTTTTCAGGTCCCCAAACAGCAGCAAATCACCAGAACTTCAACATATGAGGGAACAGAAACAGCAGAATTCCCAGGAGTAAGGTGAAGAACAATGCCCAGTAATCAGAGGCATCCCACTTAATGACTTAGCACTGCCTAAAACCCTGACCATAGCACAGCCCAGGCAGAGGGCAAAACCAGAATGGCTTAGTTTAAGTTTCTCTCCATCCTGACCAGATAGAGACTGAGAATAAAAATTGCATGAGTATAATTTCTCTGGATTCATTTACTTGCAATAAAACAAAGTAAATTATAAATCTGCATCGGGGAGACAAGAGGTATAGAAAAACTCAGAGCAGAGGAAGATCCCTCTGGTCTGGGCATGTTGAGGGAGACATCACAGGGGATGGGAAACATATCCAGGTCTTAAAGCTGGGGAACAGAGATGTAGAAGTGGATTGAGCAAAGAGAGGGAATTCCAGGTATAAGCTACAAAGAAAATAAGAAGCTGAAATGAACATGGATTGATAGGGATTAAGGAGTCAGAGAAACTGTCCTGCTACCCTTCTCTGTCCCATTTCTCTTGCTGAATAAGAATCTACTCCAAAATGCAGTGGCCTAAAATAACCGTTTTATTCCTTTTTTTCCATTTTGTGGGTCAGCTGGGCTTTTCTTCTGCTCCAGGTGGCTTTGACTGGGGTTACTTTTGTGGCTGTTCCATCTGGAGGCTGGGTGGGAAGTCAACAAGATGGTCTCACATTTGGGGCCACAGTACTGACTGACAGCTGGGTACCTCAGTTTCCAGGTGACCTTTGTTCATGAGATCTTTTTCTCCAGAACTTCTCCATGTGGCTGACTCTCCATAGGAATGTCTGGGCATTCTTGATGGCATGGCAAGGCCAGCCCAGCCCAGATTTTGTGTGTGTGTGTGTGTGTGTGCGTGCATGTGTGCATGAGGGGTAGGCTCTCTTTTTTTTTTTTTTTTTTTTTTTGAGAGAGTTTTACTCTGTCACCCAAGCTGGAGTGCAATCTCAGCTCACTGCAACCTCTGCCTCCTGGGTTCAAGCAATTCTCATGTCTCAGCCCCCCAAGTAGCTAGAATTACAGGCATGCACCAACACATCCAGCTAATTTTTTTTTTTTTTTGTATTTTTAGTAGAGACAGGATTTCACCATGTCGGTCAGGCTGGTCTCAAATTCCCAGCCTCAAGTGATCCACCCGCTTTGTCTTCCCAAAGTGCTGGGATTACAGGTGTGAGCCACCGCATCCGGCTGGCTCTAACTCTTGATGGCAAGAGCAACATGAGTGTAGAGGAATAGAAGGAATTGCTGAAAACCATCTTTGGAAACTATACCACATTTTCTACCCTATTCACAGTTGTCTGCTCTTTTCATTATAAGGGGATGGTCTGTGGGTGAAGACAAGATAAAAATCACACAAATAAGGTCCTTAATGTGCTTTAACAAAGTCCTTGAAATGCTTTGAAACATTGAGCAGCCGTAACATGTACAGATAATAGCAAAGAACCCAGGTTCTAGGTATTAGCCTAGATAGGCAGGTTCTAGGTAGCCCACTTGATAAGTTCTTGATTCTAGAACCAGACTTCGTGGGCTCAGATCCTGGCTCTTCCACTTACTGCTTCTGTGTCTTTGGGTGAATTTCATTAACTCCTCTGTGCCTTGGTGTTCTCATCTGCAAACTGGAGCAAGAATCATGGCATTCTTGTGGAGTTATTGTGAGGAATAAATAAATCAGGAGTCACAATGTACCTTGCAACAGTGAATGGAGCATAATAAGCAAATAGAAAATGTGAAGCGGGAGGGAGGTAGGACACAAGGTGTTTTTGAATACCTCTGGTTGTAACCGAGAAATAGGCCAAGAGAAAACACGGCATTTATTCAATATCCCCCGGGACTTTTCAATTATTTATATTTTATTTTACTTTTTTGAGACGGAGTCTCATTCTGTTGCCCGGCTGGAGTACAGTGGCATGATCGCGACTCACTGTAACCTCTGCCTCCCGGTTCAAGTGATTCTCTTGCCTCAGCCTCCTGAGTAGCTGGGATTACAGGCACCTGCCACCACACCCAGCTTTATATATACATATATATATTTAGTAGAGATAGGGTTTCACCATGTTGGTCAGGTTGGTCTCAAACTCCTGACCTCAGGTGATCTGTCCACCTCTGCCTGCCAAAGTGCTGGGATTACAGGTGTGAGCCACCATGCCCGGACTCTCTTGAGATTATATGTCACTCATATAGTCTAGAAAGTCTATAAAGTTGAGAAGGCAAAAACTTTTTTTTGTTTTAATTATGATCAGCTTTGGTAGCTCAAAATGATGTTATAACCAGTTGAATTTTTATGTGCTATGTATGCTCTACTTAATACAATGTTTCCCTTCTATTATGCAGAGAATTTTCTGACTATTTTTGGTGCTTGGAGTGTACTGTAGGAATTCTGATTAACATCAGGCTTGACAGTTGCACTTTAGTTGTTTGTGTCCTAAAAGTTGATTACAACCATGATTTATTTAAGGCAAAACTTTTGGTCTGGAACATAACTCTCAACAGATACATGATTGCTGTAAAAACGTATTGCCTGATTTTTGACAACTCAAATTTTAAAAGAGCTTCCAAGAACTCATTAAAACCAAAAGCAAAGAGTACTGGTTTTCTCTGCCAGCAGTGGTCATGGTGGATAGGAAGAAAAGAGCATGGTGATCCAGGGAACTTTTCTCCTCTGGGAGTCCTTTCTTCCTCCTTTCTATCCCCATGGAGAGAAGGAGTGACTTGTCTTCCTGAGTTTTGCTTTCCCCTGAACATAAGAGGTTGAGAGAGAGACTTCATACATTTGATGGCAGAATAAAGGTTCCTAACTAGGTTTATGGGTTAGAAACATGGAGCGGGCTTTTGCAACAGTGTGAAGGCACATGGTGTAGAACAGTGGGTCTCAAACATTAATGTGCATCGAAGTCACGTGGCGGGCTTGTAAAACCACAAATTGCTGAGCTCCAACCACCACCCCCCACCCCCCCCACCCCCCCCCGGTCCCAACTGATTCTAATTCAGTTGATTGAAGTGGGGACCCAAAATTCGCATTTTTAACAAGTTCTCAGGTGATCTTGATGCTACCAGCCTGTGCACTACACATGAAGAACACTGACCTAGTGGAAAATACTGAATCAGAAACCTGAGTTGGAATTCTGGCTCCTCCAATTGTGGATTGTGGAACCTGAGGAAGTCCTTTCACTTCTGTGGGGTTGTTGAGTTTTGCCTCTTTTAAAGAGAGGATTTGATGAAATAATCTCTAACTCTATGCCTTCATCTAATAAGGTGGAACCTCATAAAAATAAATGTAAGATTCTATACATGGGCCCCAGTGACCTCCCAAACATGCAGAATACAGACTGGGAGAGAGTGGGCGACATGGGGAACCAATAGCACATGTGAAAAAGACTGTTTTTCTTCTGATTTAAAGTGTAATATGAATCAAGAGCATGGGTCTGTCACCAAAAATGCAGATGTGATCTCAGAGTAAGAAGAATAATATTGGCCGGGCGCGGTGGCTCAAGCCTGTAATCCCAGCACTTTGGGAGGCCGAGACGGACGGATCACAAGGTCAGGAGATCGAGACCATCCTGGCTAACACTGTGAAACCCCGTCTCTACTAAAAAATGCAAAAAAAACTAGCCGGGCGGGTTGGCGGGCGCCTGTAGTCCCAGCTACTCGGGAGGCTGAGGTAGGAGAATGGCGTAAACCTGGGAGGCGGAGCTTGCAGTGAGCTGAGATCCGGCCACTGCACCCCAGCCTGGGCGACAGAGCAAGACTCCGTCTCAAAAAAAAAAAAAATAAAAAAAAAAAAAAGAAAGAAGAAGAAGAATATTTAATAGGAGGGAGGTGTTAATCCTGTTCTGCTCTGCCCATCAGGAAGAAAAAGGGGGAACTGGTACTCATTTCTAGGCTTTGCATTTTATAGATAAACTAAAGTCATTTTGAAGGAAAGAAACAAAAAAGGAAGAGGGGTCGGGGGCTTAACATCATCAAGAAATATTTGAAATAAATGGTTTATTTAGCTAAGAGCTTGGGGGTAAAAAGGACCATTTTCAAATGTTTATTTCATGTACTTATTAAAGGCTTGAAAAATTATCAATATCTGATAAATGCCACGTATCCTGTGCGGCTCCAAAGGGTAGACTTGGGACTAACACATAAAGTTTGTAGCTAAATTTATTTGAGGTGAATATTAGAAAAATATTTCCATCAGCCAGAACTGTCCAGTGATGGAATGGGATTCCTGGACATATGGTAGTTTCTTGCCTCTGGAGCTATTCAAAGATACTGAGTGACTTCTAAATGGGGATAATATAAAGAGAATGGGAAGAGCAGTTGAACCGAATGATCTCTAAGATTTCTGAAATTCTAAAATTCCACAGAGAGATGAGTCTTTCTTGCTACTACATATTGTAGGAAGTGGTGCAATTATATTATATATATCATTATATTGTGATGCAATTATTCACGGAAACCTCCTCTTCCACTGAAAACTTTAAATATTTTTTAAAAGAAGACTTCTCATCAAAATATAAGCAAAATTCTGTAAGATTTCTTATACCTGATCGTAAAGTACAAACACTGCAAAAGTAACCTATTTTTTTAAAATGTGTTTTATTCATCATATACTCTCTTGATGTTACATTATTAAAGTTTAATACCAAACGAAATTGCTCTGGAGAAGCTGATTTTATATTTAGTTTGCTTTTCCAATAACAGTCAATGTATCAAGTCAACAAATACAAAGTGAGCACCTATAATAAACCGCTGTCTAGGCACTAGGGATATAGTAGCAGACCAAAACTTCATGAACAAGCATTTCTGCTTTTATTATAGATGGGGGAAGCTGAGAAGTTAGATTTAGTTTGTTGGTATTCTGGCCATGATGCTATGATATGGTTTTAAAGTTTTGATGGTCTCAACTGCAGTAAGTGATATACTGGTGACTTTGTGATTTTAAACTCTAAGTCCTACAAGGGAAGGCTCATGCTCCTATTTTCCTGTAACTGGATATCCAGTGTTTAACATAGTCTTTTAATCGTACATTATGATACTCAATATGTATTGAACAATACAAGTAAAATTAAGAATATGTAAATTTTTTTGAGGTCATGAAATATAAAGAAGAAGCTGAAGGCTAATAGAAGTTCAATGTTTTGGTATTTTGTAGGCTAGGAAAATGTCAAATAGTCTACCTAAATCACATTTGCTTTAGATTTGATATAAAAATATTTGATGTAAAGGCAACGATTGGGAATCAAGGGTCAATCTTTGAGTCCAGTGTGATAAAATGATGGCTCTGTATTCTCGTCTTCCTTAATAATATGTTTTTATTAATGTATCTTTTATTATGGATGAATTTGGCCACGATTCCCAGTGTCACCCAGGGTAATGGTGTTTGTAAAATTCAGCTGTACAAAACTCCGGCCTTATTTTAGATGGTATGTTGGAGAGAAAAAGCGAAAGCTCTTACTTGAGCATTTTTCATCTGGAGATGAATCATAGGCAATTAACAGGAACAATCCTAATTAACTGACATAATTAAAAAACTAATAATGTTTAACATTATTGTTTTATACAATGACATTAGCTTTAACAGCTTAGCAACACATCAAGGCCTCATTTCCATAGTCACAGAGTATATTATTTATCCTAGGTTTCTCTGGTAACCAGTTTGACAATAGTAACAGCAATGTGAGTTCCTAAATTGTTTTGCCATACTGCTTCATAATTTATGCCATTGCCAGTAATTGTAATGTCTGTATAATTTCCTTTTAATTATCAACTAATGAAATTTAGATTCATTTGGGTAAAACAAATATTCACATTCAACTTCCAATCACCTGTCCATGCTTCCATTTAATTTACTCAAGTTTGGTGCCTTTTATTTATATTTTTAATATCAAACTGTGAGATGGATATGAACATTTATTTTCTGTGTTTAGGGAAATTAGTGTTTAGGGAAATAGTGATTATATGGTTCTTTTCTCTTCTTTGCCTTTAAATTTTCAGTGTGAATTTTTTAATCCAAGAAGATACTCACATTTCCTAGTTTTTTCACATTAAACTCCAAGGAGTTGAAGTGGAATTAATTTAGTAAACTTTAATTGCAGAATAATCTCTGCCTGTTCCCTTATCTCTTGATTTATTACAGGCATTTATTTCTACTTTGAAAAATTCTCATCAGTTTCCCAGGGAATTAATTTAGATTTCTAAAAAGAAAAAAAAATTGCATTTAAATTCAAATTAAGATGCTAATTATAATAATCATTTCATCACATTATATAGAAACTTTATACATATGAGTATAGCAATTTTGAGGCAAAAAATGTTATTTTTTCACAATTCTAATTCTTCTAACTTTTGAACAGATGAATTCCTTAGTTTAATTAGCAGTACATGAAGACCCTGCCCCGAAAAGAAGTTGTACCGAATGCCAATCAACTGCTAATTTGAAAAATTGATAATAAATAGCCTTTATAAGTGAGCCGAGTGCCAATATTAATTCACCAAAGTGAGATGAGCATGTACTTAGTAAACAATGGGGGCTGGTCATTAACAGGCATGAACAGCATGTTTAGGACCAGAGAGAGCCATGGACTGTGCTTATCCAAATGGGGAAAACTGATTAAAAAAGTGATTATAACTTTTTACTATTATTGAAAAGAGGAACACATTAGGAAGAGCATTGGTTTATTCTGCACCTGGGCTCAGATCTTCTGGGACAGCTCCTCTCTATTCCAGGTCATTGGATGTCCACAGGATCCACACTCAAGATTTAATTGTAGGAAAGAAATTGCTGGGAGAATAGATGAAAGGAAATGTTCATCTCGGCATTTGAGGAAGGAAGGTTTGGACAATTCTGGCTTGCTCCTTTGATTGGGGGGAAAAAAATCAAGTGTTTTTTTTCCTAGATAAATTCAAGTCGTTTCTTATTGTGCCTCCTAAGGTAAACGTAGACTTGGCACCTACCCATAGATAATATATGTGAATTGAGAGTAGAACTGTTGGGTTATATTCCCATGCATTCTTTCAGTTTTCTCGTAGGCTGTGGACAAATGTTTTGACTTAACATAATCAGATAATGTGCAATTCTAGGTACTCCTCATTTGACCTTTCCCAGAAAGCTTGACAAAAATCAGTTTGTTGGGACTTAATTTCTGCTACTGACCTATGCTAAGATTTTGGAAATTGTACAGCATGAAATACTAGGAAGACCAATTGGATTTAGACCCAGAATAAATGGGTCAGCTACTTACTATCTACGTGGTCCTGGGAAAGCCACTTTACCTCTCTGATCCTTGGTTTCCTGTTTTGTAAATTGGGGTTAGATTATACCTGTTTCTTCCAGGTTCACATGAGAATTAAATCAGATAGGAGGGGCAAAGTAATTTATAAACTGTAAAGTTCTATACAACGGTAAGACACTCTTAGGACTATTCTATTCTGGTCTTCACTTGGAAAAAAATGAGAACACTGCTGTCACGTCTCCCTAACTCTATGACCTTGAGGAATCCACTTCCTCACCTGTAAATGAGACTAATTATGATACCTTCATCCTAAAAGAGGATTTTATATTTTTAAACTTCATGTATATTTTTTTCATCTATTATTATTTTCATCTTCCAGATGAGAAAATCAAGACATGGTGAGGGTAAGAAACTTATCTAATTCAATATAGGGGATTTAAACCAAGCTTTTAAACTACATGCTAACTTGCACACAAATGCATTTCAGATTTCAACACAAGATGCTAAATGTCTCCCTCAGTTATTGCTGAGGTTTAAATATCTGGAATCCATGGATGTGAGTCAATAACGGAAGAAGCTTCCGATTTAGTTGAAAAAGCAAGGTTTAATACATGAAAGTACACAGAAGTTGAATTGAAATTAGTGCTTTAAATATGAATTTAACATGACAATGACAACAAGAAATACAGAAGATAATTCTTAACAAGTTGCCAGTTAAAGTGGCCTGGCTAATAATTACTAAACTAGCCACTGCTTAGAGGAAGTAGGAGAAAGACACTACCTACCCTGATTGAGGAGCCCAGCACAACACATAAAAGGTTATGTCAGCTTTTATTAGGTTTAACAATAAGTAATAGAATAACCTAAAATAATAGTAGTAACTTAAACAAGTTCAAAATTTCTTTCTTTGCCATATCAAGTTCTGTAGTCTGGAGTTGGTATGACAGACCATGGTATTAAAGTTCCTTCTCTCTCATTTATTCTTTAGAATAAAGTCTTTTTCTCCCATTTGTGACTTCTATTTGTAATGATTCTTATGGTTCAAAGTAGCTGCTGGAGCTCCAGCTATTTAGTTTATATTCCAGTCACTAAAAAGGAAAAGAGAGGTCTATAAGGATAAGCTGCTAGCCTTTAAGGATGCTTTCTGGAAGCTGTACGCACAACTTCTGCCACTGGAGTATTCACCAGAAATTAGCTGCATGACTCACTTTGCTGCAAGAGAGGCTGGGAAATCTAGCACCTCCTCCCCTTTTCTTCCTGGTGTGTGTGGGTGGCTGTGTAATGGTTATATAATCAGTTAAGCATATTTCTGATATTGAGGAAAATAGGGAAAATGGATACTGGGGAAGATGGGAAAGAGGGTTGGTAGACTCTTGACACAGAACCTCAGAGATAGCGTCTTATGGGCACCAGTGCACACACTCTGTGACAGTCCAGCCCATATCCTGAGAAAATTCAGAGATAAGAAATGGATGAAGACTCTTCACTGAGCTGTCATTGAAACAGACATTGAGAATATCACAATTGACTTGCAAGTACAGGAAAACTAGATAAAGTGGTGTGGTATGGTTATGATTGTGCATTTAGAAACATACCTACACCACACACACACACCCCCCACATACACACCCCTTTATTCATATCGTGGACCTCTCTGCGACAGCTCACTGACTCCTTTTCTGGTTTGACTTTATAGGGAGCTAGGGCAGAGGAGTGGGAATTAAGGCTTTTTGCGAGACAGAGAAAACTTTTGACAATTCGCCAGTTACATGACTCACCATATACAAAATTAGATGAATACTATACATGATAAGACATGACTCTAGACTGAATTGATAGATTTTTTTTTTTGCCAAAACTTACCAGAATTACCACACACTTGAGTATCTTAATCTGAGAATTTTCCATCTCCACAAAGAGAAACTGAGAATGAACAAGGTGTTCTTATTTTGCTGCTGGCCAAAGCTGCTATGGAATTCCTCTATTGCAATAACAAAGCTGGGGACAAACTTTTAAACAACCACGTAGTGCAAGCTATATTTTAGAGCTGGTTTCTGAATTGTAGAGAAATAGTTCAAGATCACTAAGAGCTAAGTGTAGGTGATAAGGTGTGATAACAAAGTTCAAAATTTAATAACCAGTCATGTCATTTCCCTGTGAGTCTCATGAGATCATTTTGAGGGCAGTTTTCTTTCTTTCTTTTTTTCAGAGACAGAGTCTTGCTCTGTCGTCCAGGCATGTCTTGAACTCCCAGCCTTAAGTGATCCTCCTGCCTTAGCCTCCCAAAGCACTGGGTTTATAAGCATAAGCCACTACACCTGGCCCAAGTTTTAAAAGATAAGTTAGAAAAGAATGTTTCTGATGATAACAATGCTGCAGGAACAAAAAGTGTGGGCCTCTTCAGGTGACTAATTTGAAGGGCATTAAACAAAACTGAACAAAATCCGAAGTTGTTAACAATTGAAGGCTTTTCTTGAGTATTACGCCTTGTTCCTTTCAGCTTTTTGTGTTATCCAATCAGTGGATGACTCTTCTAGTCTAGGCCAAATTCCAGGACTTACAAAAATAAACAATAAAGTAGAACTCACACCAAAGATGGAGATCAGTATATTTTTCTACAATGCTGTCATTCTCAATCTTCAGAGTGTTAAACCTCACTCAGGTACAACCCACATCGGTTCAGCCCCTGACTCAAAATAATCTTTTCCCCCAAATTCAAGCTATTTTTTAGCAAGGCAGATACAATGGAAGCTGTTTAAAATGTGGAGTTTTGTTTAAGCCTTTTTTTATTACCTCTCTGAAACAGAAATGATTGACTTCCATGAAAGACTCATTACTTTGCATGACATAAGGCCAACAGACACCTCTGCAACTTAGTGGCCACATTGAAGTAAACAAGCACACTGTTAAATAGGAAAGATTTACTAGGAGAACTATGCAATCATTACATTCTCTGGTTGTTGCAACATCCAGTATTTATCATGGGAAAATCTCTCATATTCCTCATATTATTAATACAATACCATGATTTGTTAATATATTTTTATGTTTGTAGGAAAGGAAAAAAAATAATTAACTGTACAATGAATGTGAATGGGCTTCAAGCCTAGAAAGGGAAATTTGACCAAGTCTCCCAGATTTCAGGGCTTCTTCAACTTTAATGTGAACAAGAATCACCTGAGCTCCTTGCTCAACTGGCCATTGTGACTCACGAGGTTTGGGTGGAGTTGAGTTCGGACACTGATACTGCTGGTTTTAGGGCAGCACTTTGAGTAACAAAGATCTCAGAAAACATTCCTTTGTAAAGAGCCTATATTAAAAGTAAATAATTAAACAATCTCCCAATTGCAACCTAGACACATGCTTGCTGTGATTCATGACGCTCTGAAGAGTTCAGTTCTGGAAGTCATTAGGAAACACTGAAGCAATGTACTTTTTTCCATGTGTGTAGTGTGTGTGATAAATCAGTGGCGAATTGGAACAGACATTATCTGATTGGTGTGTGGCTTGGAGACTGAAGCTTTGTAGTTATTTCAGGTGTGAGTGTGTTTAGTTTTAAAAACAATAAGCAGCAGGGTATATGGTTTGAGCATCCTAAAACTCAGGGGCATATGGTACCTTTGGGTGAGGACATGAATTTTCAATTTGAGGAAAAGAAGGAACTCAATGAGTTTAATTAAGAAAGTTGTTAAAAGCAAGAACCTTGTCACATATTTTGCTTTGATGTTAATTCTTCAATAAAACAGACTAGGACATGATGAAGGGCAAGGTGGTTACAAAAGTAATGCAAAACATGAAATCAAGGAGCTCTCATTAGGGAGGGCATCAGAATTGTATCTCTATTTGTTGTTATCATTTACCCTGCAATATACTGTGTTTGAGCATGATACACAAGGTCTAGATCTTGGTGTCTTAAAATGTTTTCTTTTTTTCCTTTTTTTTTTTTTTTTTTTAGACAGTGTCTCCCTCTGTCTCTGGAATGCAGTGGTGTAATCATGGCTCCCTGAAGTCTTGACTTCCCAGGCTCAAGTGATCCTCCTGTCTCAGCCTCCCAAGTATCTGGGACCACTGGTGTGCACCACCACAACTGGCTACGTTTTTTTTTTTTTTATTTTTGTAGAGACAAGGTATATTAGTCCGTTTTTGTATTGCTATATAGAACTTTCCAAGACTGGGTAATTTATAAAAGAAAGAAGTTTAATTGACTCACAGTTCAGCATGGCTGGGGAGGTCTCAGGAAACACACATGGTGGAAGGTGAAGGAGAAACAAGGCATCTTCTTCACTAGATGGCAGGAAGGAGAAGTGCTGAACGAAGGGGTAAACCATCAGATCTCGTGAGAATTCACTCACTATCACGAAACTAGAACAGCATGGAGGAAACTGCCCCTGTGATTCAATTACCTCCACTTGGTCTTTCCTTGACATGTGCAGATTATGACAATTACAATTGAGGATGAGATTTGGGTGGGGACAAAAAGCCTAACCATATCATGTGGTCTCACTACATTGCCCAAGCTAATCTCTAACTCCTGGGCTCAAGTAATCCTCTTGCCTTGGCCTCCTAAAGTGCTAGGATTACAGCTGTGAGTCACTGTGGCTGATCCTAAAAGTGTTTTGTAATTAATCCAATTAATCCTTAATTATCATCTAAAAGAACTGTACATATAGGCTACCATGGCTTCTCTGGAAACACAGATGCAAGAAAGCCTGCTGTGCATACACTACTGTATAGAATCAGATCAGAGAAATGGTTTTGAAAGGTGTTTGGAGAAAAGTCACATATCAGCCTGTAAAAAGAGTAAAGAATTTTTTTTTTCAATGTAGAGGTGAAAGTTATTGCAAATTTCTACTTACAAACATTTTCTAAAGATGTTCAGATTGACAAAGAAGTGGAGTTGCATTTTGTACAGTCATTGAAGGATGGATCTCATGTATTATAAACCTCATAGATTAGTCCAATTTATGTTTTGTGGAACACCAGTCATACAAGGTATTTTGAAAATATGAGTCCCATTTTCAAGTGCATTTAGGAAATATTACAGACATTATGTTTCTCATGGAAAGTTATGGTGTACTATAGCCAGGTAAAGGCTCTGAGACATCCTGTGATATAGAAACTTGTATTTATGCTTTTTCCTCACAGTGGTAAATTTCAACATTTTTGAAACAGAAGGTGCCAATCAAGCTCTTTATCTATCAACAGTGATGTTTTATATGACCAAATATCTTGCTCCTGCTTATTGTTTGACTCTAGGTATGCAATTTAACTTATGATGCCAGTTTCTCCTTCCCCAACGATTTTCATGGATAATTTTAGTGAGAATAAAGATGGGTAGGAAATGCTATAAAATTCCAGGATAATCCCAAATCTATAATACAGTGGTAATTTCCAATCTCTGGCATATGGTTATAAAACTTGGATCTCTTATGGATGTCCTATTTGATCCTTTAGATAGAAACCCCTAAGATGAGTGCAGGATCAGGAACCTAATATAATACTTCCTATAAAGATGCAATGAGTACTCTTATTGATTGATTGATTGACTAAAAATGTTTGTAGAGTAGCCTTAAATTATGATTACCATAGCCTTGAACTATGCTGGGTGCTTTGGAGAACACAAAGGGCAAATTTATTGACCTTGAGGAACTGCCAGCATAGAGTCTCAAGATAGCCTCCCTTGAAAAGTTAAATAAAAATAAAGACCATGTATATCTAATAACATATGCATAGTACAGACATTTTGGACAGTGGATTTTGAGAGGTAAAGAATGTTGCAAGCTTCTGGAGGGTAAGATTATTTATCTTTCCTTTGTTAACTCTTAAATCCTTAAATAGAGTTTTATTGAACTGCATTGGATTATATTGATTGGACTGAGTAGCCAAAAACAAAAATAACAAACAAACAAAAAACAAAACAAAACTCCCTAGAGGACTGTGGGCTTGAGAACAGTCTCATCTGCTGGATCTGTGGGTTCAAAAGATTTTCTTTGATTTAGGTATACTAGTAGTTTCTTGGCAAAAGGAATTGGCATGAGGACAAAGAGGAAGATCAGATGTCTTTTATAAGAGGATCTCCAAGCTACATGTAGTAGACCTACATATTCAACTAACAAGCTTAACTGGCAGGAGATATGGGAGCACTCTTTCAAGAAAGGTGTTACACCTCCCACAACTTGAAGATGCCTCTTAATGGTAAATAGATCCAATGAATAATTTCTCTTTGTGCAAAATGAAGGAAGAACTCAGAGCTAATTTTGCTCTCTTCCTCAAATAAGGATTATACACAGCATCCACTTCTATATAATTGTCAATCTTATTGACCTTAAGACTATTGGCCAGGCACGATGGCTCACGCCTGTAATCCCAATGCTTTGGGAGGCTGAGGTGTGTAGATCACAAGATCAGGAGTTCAAGACCAGCCTGGCCAACATGGTGAAACCCCATCTCTACTAAAAACTACAAAAGTTAGCTGGGTGTGATGGCAGGCACCAGCAATCCCAGCTACTTGGGAGGTTGAGGAAGGAGAATCGCTTGGACCTGGGCGGCAGAGATTGCAGTGAGCTGATATTGTGCCACTGCAGTCCAGCCTGGGTGATAGAGTGAGACTCCATCTCAAAAAAAAAAAAAAAAAAGACTATCACCCTAGGTTCCCCAAATGATACCTCAGGCCCTATGGCTGTCATCCATCCTCCACAAATGTATCTGTCTTGCAGGAGTTTTTCATTCGTCTCCAAAAAGCTACAGGAATATCTTTCCTTTGTTTCCGTGGACTTAAAGTTACTCTTGATTTTTACTGTGACTATGTTTCTCTAACTTGGTACTAATTACAGAAGAGATCTATTGACAGAGAGAATAAGAGAGAAGAATGAGGAATCATTTGTGCCCAGTGAACAACATGTACTTGCTTGTATACTGATTAAAATAATCTGTTACTTAGGGACTAATTGGTTTTTGTCAGATTTTTGTTGTTGTTATTGTTCATTACTTTTATGCAGGTGTTCAAGTCCCACTGTTTCCATACATCTATTGTGATGCCTTTGACTGTATTTGCTCAACTCTTTGAAGGTTAATGGACCACAAAGAAGAATCTGATGAATGGGTGATGTGGGAATATAAGAGAGCGGAGGATGGCAATGTTATGGGATTGCTCTGGTGTTGGAATTTGGGTGCTTCTAGTATGAGTTCCATTGACCCCCAGCCTCTGGTCATCACATCGTTCCCTGTGGTTGGCTGTGGAGTCTTTGTGAAACCCCTTAACCTCTCTGTTCTTCCCCTTCATGATGGTGTGTTTTGAATGATACTGCATACTAATTTGTAACAGGTTTTGTGATCCCCGGATGCTGTAAATTGCTTGTTATTAACAATAATTGCCTACAGATTTTTTTTCCAACCATTTACATGAAGAATCTTTGCAATATGAGGTTAAATTATAATATGCTAATAGTCAATCAATGTTGAATAGTAGGTTGCTTTCATAGACTGAGCTGCCACACTTTGGCTGCTCAAAGCAAGTGCATTCCTCTTCATACACATGTTATTTCTGGTTCAGGCTTGCTGCTGTTTTGGCATTAGGGAATAAAAATCTCCTTGACGTAAGCTTTTTATACCACCCTTGCATTGAGGCATAGGGGTTCGGAAACCACACATGTATCCCCCTTCATGAAAAAGTGATGGACTCATTCCTGTATAGGTTATGTGCAGCTGCTGCAGCAAGACACTCAGAATTCTTGTGAACAAAGAAAGCTCTGTGCTGAAACATAGCTTAAAGGAATGGCAGTAAGCATTAGGAAATTTGCAGGAATCTTCCAAAAGGAAAGGCTGTACAAACTGAATTCCCACCAAGAACAATGTAAATAAATCCAACTTTTATAGGATATATAAACCAGAGAGACAGCAGCAAATGGCTAAAATTGCAAGGGACCTGATCCGTGTTTCTGACCCCCTTGAAGGATACACGTAGGTGAAAGTAAGGCAGGTGCAGCTGGAAAGATATTTGAGGCAAAATTTACAATTTCTTCCCTTTGGCCAAGATATTAGTCAACCAAGAAGACTTTATTATAAAACTTCCAATTCTCAAAAACTGAGACATAAAAGAAGCACAAATCATAGTCTCTTATTTTGAGAAGCTTGCCAGTTGGTTGCTGAAATGAGACAAACACCCAAAAGAGAAACCCTAGTTAAGTTTCCCTTTATGTTGTGAATCAGTAGATTTCACCTGGAGGTGCATCTTGAATTAAGAGGAGGCTTATCTGGAAGAGGCTATTGCAGAGCCTGTGTTTCCAGGAGGTAGATCTCATCACTAGGAGCTCAGGAACTTTATTTAGTTCATCACTATATCTTCAGCACTTGCAAGAGTCTCCATCATATAGTGGTAATTAACAGATATTTGTTGAAAGAAGGGATCAATGAATAAAGGTGGAAAGGAGCAGCAAGGGTATAGTAAATACCGTTTGAGGTATATGTTCAAATGATGATTTCCTTGTTCATTAGTTGGCATAGGTTGGGCTACAGGAACAGAAAGCCTAACAGCAGAGGAAACACATAGAGATTTTTTTATCTTATGAAGCCCAGGGCAAACCAAATACCATCAGAGACCCAGGTTATTCCATGTTTCTGCTTTGCCATCCTTTACACTAGCCTTTGTCCTTATTGTGTCATCTCATGGTCACATACGGCTGTTGCAATTATAGATATCAATTGCTCTTTATTTTTTGCCAGTTTGTTTTTCCCCAGTGATTTTTGCAGGTATTTTCTTGTCTGGAACCAGGAAGCTACAATTCGCTGCAAGGGAAGCTGAGAGCAAGTTTGTAGAATTCTAATCTGCATAGTAGAATTATCAATCATCATACTTGATAGAGGTGAGAATGGGAATTGAGAAAGTATGATGATTGAATCATTCCATAGTACCTGCAACAGAGCTTCCCTGTAATTTGTTGATAGTCCATGGGATTGGATGTTTAAATATCATGTTTGAGTCACATATGAGTCTTCATCCCGAACCACCACTCGGTGGTATGGAAATGGCTAGCTGCCCCAAGCTTTTGGAATTCTAGAGTCAGAAAGAGCCAAGTGAGTTTCTGAGGATCGCTGGAACTGCAATATTTATGAGCCCTCCCAAGCTGTTGTCGTTGACTCTGAAAAATACTCGAAATTTGGTCTCTGGCAGAGAGCACAGAACAGAGCAGACACTTGAGAGAAGTAGGGATACAGAGAGAAATAAGATGGACTTCCTGTTCCTCGGTCTAGTCCATTCCTGAGATACAGTGCCCTTGGATCATTTTAATAAAATTTCCTCTTCCAACCTACTTTTAAAATTTCATCCAAAAGTTTTTAAAGTATAAAGTGTGATCAAAATTGTACATTCAGTGTGTACGAGTTTTCTTTTGGGGATAATAAAAAAGTCTAAAATTAGATTACGGTAATAGTTGTACAACTTTGCAAATGCACCAAAAACCATTGAATGATGCACTTTAAATGGGTGAACTATATGTTAATACGGTAGGTAAATTAGATCTCAATAAAGCCATTTCAAAGCTTATATTCACTGTAATTCAAATGTGTGAAGAGGTATATTCTATCATTTATATAACTAATTTAATAATCCTAAATAAATCCCTAAATAACCCTAAATAAATCCCTACCTTTCTCAGTAGCAAGAAAAAAATATACTTTATGTTTGCAATTAAATGTTTATCTCAGAATCTTTATGCTCAGCCCATCTTCATTGGATGCTTTGGCATCTTTTGAGCAAATGGTTGGCCATTTAGCTTTTTTACCCTTCCTATATTGGGTCAGTGTCTGTAGATGTTCACAGGTCTCTGCTGCTGACACTTTGGCTTGTATCCTGGAGGTTGCCTATTGGGGTACCCTGCTTTCATCTGGTTTCTTGAACCATCATGATGCCCCCCATTGTTCTAGATTCTAATCCTTGCCTTTTGCTTCTAATTGTCCAATCCCAGTACACAAAGGTCTGCTTTTGCTGACCCAGACTTCTGCTGGTCCACTATCTTTGAAAGTCTTTCCAAGTCCTCCCTCCATTAAGCACAGAGAACTTTCTGGATTTCCACAAGCAGTTTCCATTTTTAGTCCCTAAGGAGACAAGAACACTCAGGCTTATCTATCTATTGACCTGCCTTGGCAACTGACGTGAAATCCTTCAAACCTACTTTGAAAGTCTCTTCTCAGGATTCCCTGCTTTCAGACTTCCCATCAACCTATGTAGTGTTTCTCCCTTATCCAGTACCCCTAGTCCCCCAGTCAGAACCCTCTACCCCTTTGCTTTCAGTAAAATTTCACCTGCTCTACATCGCCAAGCCTCCTTCTGGTTAGGTGAATGTGAACTGCTGGAATTAAAGGAAAAAAAAAAATCATTTACTTTACCCAAGCCAAGCTTTCAAAGAGTTAGAAAAATTCGACTTTGAATGTCAAAAGCTGGCTTTTTCTTAAATTTTATTTATTGAGATACAATTTAAATAAGATTAAAAGCATACGTTTAAAGTACACATGTTGATATTTTCTATTAAATGTACATGTCGCTTTAATTCAGTAGTGAGTGAACTTGATTCGTATTTGCAAAAGTGCAAGGAAAGACCCTGAGAGTGAAGCTGGGGCGTCTGAGTTTTGAAAGGGTAGACCCATTAGCCAGTAATTCTCTGTGAAACTAATAAACTTGAGAAATCCATGTAATCAATACATGGCGAGAGGTGTTCTGTTAGCTGTGGTCGTTATGACCTTTTTCTCTGGTTTCTGAATCGCTCTACTACATGTCATTGGCTTCCACAGCCTCAGGCTGGTCAAACTCCCACTCAGGTGTAGAGTCCATCTTTTCAAACTCTGCCTCTCTTCAACAGAAGATTCTCAGTTCACGGACTAACAGGCAGGGACTATTTTGATCCTTGCAATTTACAATAAGGTACAAATGAGGCTACTGGGAATTACTTGAATTTTCAAAGATGATCGGTACCTGAGTATTGGGTCTGATCTGTAGAAATACTAAGGGGCCTGGACCTTCTCACATTAATCCATGGCTATTTTAAGCCAGCCTCTTTCTGCCTTTGAGGTATGTCTCTGTGCTTCTCCCACTTTTATCTTGTCCACTGGGGAGCCAATGGAAAGTCATTTTTGCAACTTTCTTTCCATCCTCCTTTATTCTTGCAGGTATCCTTCCAAAGAAGTCATTTCATAAAGAATATGAGCCCTAAATACCTAAAATGATGAATTACATATCCATCAATTCTTAGAGTTATTATAACCATAAACCCGCTATACCACAAAGGTTAAGAGCACGGAATTTGATAAACTAATGTTTGAATCCATTCCTATAACCTCCCAAGTCTACTCTTGGCATTACCATTTTTTGGGTCCTTAATTTGAGCCAGACATTATGTCAAAAACTTTTACATATATGGCAAGTATATGATAGAATTTCATAATCCATAAAGGTAAATTTCTTTCTAGCACCAAAATCACAATAATTCAAACCCTCATTCTGCTCGATAGCTGGAAATCCACCCTGCGTGGGTGATAAAGATTGAAAAGTGCACCTTCTGGAAACACAGCAGGCTCTCTCTGAGTCCATCCTCATCCACATGGGAGCTTTCTGCATTCGTTGGTATGTATCATGCCAGGTCACATCATCTGGACCAGGTGCACTTTTCAATCTTGAAGTTATGCAATGCACTGTAAACTGCAGAGTTCTGTAACATTAGGTATAGGCAACAACCCCACTTGGAATACACATGGACTCTGCAGTGAAATACAGCCCGTGCCCAGGATATTACCAAACTCAGAGCTGCAAAACTAAAATAAAAGCAATGTTTCAAATTCAGTCCACTTCCTAAAAAAGTACACTGATGGCATCTTGTATAATGAGATGTGCTGGTGATTTCTTTTTAAACAAAAGCCTACAGTCAGAGAAAACGGAAAACTAGGATTTGCAACATTATATATAATTACAGAGCTATGTGACCAATAACATTATATATAATTACAGAGCCATGCGGCTGATAACTCAGATGTGACTCTCCCTCTCCACACCTCATATGCATAGACAACTTTCAGTGGCCTGGAAGTCCTTCACTGGTATCCACTGTTCAAATAAAGCTCGGGTGAGAAAACTATTCAAAGACCTAGATATTAAAACTTCTCAGGAAGAAAACTAAGGTACGTAGGTTTATTTTTAAAAACATACATACAATGTTTTACATTTTTTTCTTGATATAAACAAAATAGTGATCATTTTTTAAAATCTAGAAAATAGGCCTGGCGTGGTGACTCACGCCTGTAGTTCCAGCACTTTGGGAGGCTGAGGCGGGTGGATCACCTGAGGTCAGGAGTTCGAGACAACCCTGGCCAACATAGTGAAACCCCATCTCTACTAAAACTGCAAAAACTAGCTGGGCGTGGTGGCGTGCCCCTGTAATCTCAGCTATTTGGGAGGCCAAGGTGGGAGAATTGCTTGGACCCAGGAGGCAGAGGCTGCAGTGAGCCAAGATAACGCCACTGCACTCCAGCCTGGGCGACAGAGTGAGACCCCATCTCAAAAAAAAAAAAAAAAAGAAGTAGAAAATAAAGAGAAGCAATAAAGAAAAAGTGAAAGTCACTTAAAAGTTTATTGTTCTTTTTAAAAACCAATAATATTTAATGTATTATTTTCTAGTCTTTTTCTTACAAATGCATTTGTTAATATTATATTTTATATTTATATAATATCATGTATTTTATTAGTAAATATGTTGTTTTTACAGTCTAGAATTATTAACATACTAAAACAAATATTTTCTTATATTTTAAAATTGTTTTCACAAATTAGATCAATTAACATGTAAACTAAATTGACTTCTAAAACAATAAAACCAAATTATACTTTCACTTGAAGTGTTAAAGAATACTTATCTTTTTTTTTTTTGAGACAAGGTCTCATTTTGTCACTGAGGCTGGAGTGCGGTGGCACAACCACTGCCCACTGTAGCCTTGATTTCCTGGGCCCAAGTGATCCTCCCACTTCAGCCTCTAGAGTAGCTGGGATCACAGGTGTGCACCATTACACCCGGCTAATTTTTTAAATTTTTAGTAGAGACGCGATCTCACTATGTTGCTAAGGCTGGTCTTGAACTCCTGTGCCCAAGAGATTCTCCTGCGTCAGCCTCCCAGAATGCTGGGATCACACTCATGACCTACCATACCTGTCACTTAACACTCTTAAACCTACGAGCATTAAATATTTAAACAAATAAAAACTGGTGCCACTTCAAATTTTAAAAATATCTTCCTGTGACTGCTAGAGATTTGAATTGTTTTCATGTGCTTGTTGAGCAATTATATATTCTCTTTTGTGGATTAGCTGGTTCTGCCCTTTGTGTAGTTTTGAGCTGGACGAGGGGAATGAAAGATTTTACTTGTTTCTTACTTTTGGTAAGATCACTTTCATAAAAAAAAATAATAATAAACCTTTGTCATATTTTTCTCAGTCTGATGTTTAGCTTTCTTATGGTCATTTTTACTCATTGAAATGTAATTTTCTTATGTGTTCAAAACTCAGTAACTCGGAAAGACCTACACATGTGAATGTATAAGTAAATACATTTTTCTCATCAGGAAATTCCTAACATAATTTGGACCTGGGAGTGTGTGTACTCAGGTGTACACAGGTGGGCTGCCAGGCCAGTGCTCACCCACGTGTGCTTGGCTAACCTCACTCCAACGATATCCCTCCACCAGGATGGCCAGGTTGAACAATGCATTTGCTGCTATTTCTCTCAGGAAAGACATGAGGCAGGTCAGGCGCTCTTTCTGCTACCCAGACGTGGATAACCTTGTGAAGGACCCATTCAGAGAGCGAGTTGCTTAAAATAAAATGGCAGGAAGACTTTTAAGAGATGGAACATCTGTGATAAACTCATTTTCTGTGTGAGCACCAATGGAGATGCCTGTCTGGGTCGGCTGAGCAGCATTTCTATAGCAGTTGAAAATTCATTTCATTTCATTATCGGAACTATTCAAGCACTCCGGTTTGGATCAGGGAACAGCTTCTTAAACCTGCAGGAAGCTCATTTACCCCTGCTGAGGCTCCATCTCCCTTTCTTATGGGAAGGTAGAGACGGCTTACTTACAAATCCTGGCATATATGTGTGTGTGTGTGTGTGTGTGTGTGTATATATATAATCTACATCCACACACATATGATTTGTATTGAAGCAGCACATTTTCCAGTATCCTCCATCTCTAGCAGCCCTAATATTATCCTTTTTCTGTTTTATTTGGGTCTGTTTCAAGGCTTCTTTCCCAATCCTCTCATCTGTTAGAAATACTGCTCTCCGTGCATTAGTAAACAGACAAGTGCCTCTCAGGTGGCGCACAGTGAAACAAAGAACAGAGCATCAATTCTCTCAACAGCCCACAATGAGGCAAGTCATAGTATTTTTCAAACAACAAACACTGGTTGAGAAAACTTTTAAAGAATCCCAGATGGCATTTACAGATTCAGAACTAAATTAATGGAGGGGAAAAATTTCCATATACTTTGAAGCCTTTACAATGAAAGCCATAAGACTTCTAGTTGTTTCTCGACTGCGACACTTCTGGGCTGCAACACCATAACTGCAGCCACATTCTCAGATCTTCCATGTCAGAGAAGGAGCCAAGAAGCCTGTGGCTACTGAGAAGAGGCCAGCTAAGTGATGCTGGCATGTGGGAAGCAGGCACACTACTACTGGATAGGGAGCATGGTGAATAGAGAGACCAGTGAGGGCAATTTGCATTCCTTGAGGGCAATTTGGTCTCCAAAGAACAGAGTGATCAGGAAGGAGTGACAGCCAAGACAGTCAGCCAAAGTGTCGCAGCCATCCCAGGAATCAGGGAAATCCTGGCAGGTGGGCCCCTGGCCAGGGTGAGGGAGTTTAAAAAGTAAGTGCCTCTAGAAAGCGTACCTCAGAGGACTCAGAGGAGGCCTTCATTCCTGGATTATTGGCTAGAATAAACCACCATCCCTCCCTTAGAAGGAGCCCTAGGATGGGCATGGTGGCTCACACCTGTAATCCCAGCACTTTGGGAGGTCAAGGTGAGTGCATCACTTGAGGTCAGGAGTTTGAGACTAGCTTGGCCAACATGGTGAAACCCCGTCTCGATTAAAAATACAAAAATTAGCCAGGACTGGTGGCGGGTGCCTATAATCCCTGCTACTCGGGAGGCTGAGGAAGGAGAATCACTTAAAACTAGGAGGCAGAGTTTGCAGTGAGCTGAGATCACACCACTACACTCCAAGCTGGATGACAGAGTAAGACTCTATCAAAAACAAAACAAAACAAAACAAAACAAAAAAAAAGGAAGTCCTAGGCAGGTTATTGGAGAACAGACTCAGGTACATGAAAATTGTCCGGTTCCCATCAGAGATAGCTCCCAGACAGGGCAGCAGCCCTGCGGCTGAGCACAGGCCAGGGCAGCTCCACGGAGGGGTCTGCTTGAGGCCGGGCCTCTGTGTGTCTGGGATATTGGTTGCTTCTGTTCACCCTACTAAGTATAGGGTTAGTCACATGGCTCAGGAGGTGCTAAGTCTGCAGGAGGAATGGGGCTTAGGTTAAATCCACATCATAATAATGTGATCAAGGTCTACTATTTATAAGTGACCAAACTGGGAATTTGTAGGCAAGGTAAGAAGTATAGGGATGGGAGTCAGGAGCCCCGTGAGTGCTGGAAGAACTTTAGCATTAAGACTGTTAGGTTTTAAAAGCAATATTATGTTTATTTTGCACCCTAGTCTATTTCTTTTCTCCAAGGAGTCTGCCTGTCACAACACTGTGCATAGCGTGGGGGCTGGATTAATGCCTGTTGCTGGACTGGAGATGTCTCAAGAAAATCAGGTGAATGGGTACTGTAGATTAGCCACTAGAACGGGGTCCAGGAAGAGCTGGACTCTGTGTTGTGGGTTGAATGACTAGGTTGCAGGCGAATGAGTACAACAGAAACAAAACTGTGGCAACTACCCTTGGTTGAGCATTTACTGCAGACCTCTCATTACATGAAATGTTTCATGTGCATTGTTTTATTTACAGAAGGCCTATGAGATGGGTACTGTTTTTTCACACATAGTGACTGATGAAGAAAGTAAGTCTCAGTATAAATAAGAAACACCCCCAAAGTCACATGAATGAATGGTAGAGCTGGACATGACAGCCAGATCTCTCTGACTTGGAAGCCTATGGGACTATACACTGTTGATGGCCTTTTTTGTCTGGTAATATTTATCCTATGCAGTGTCAGCCTCAGTCTGATTGATTGACTGCTACACTGATTAAGTACAAGATCCCATATCTTGTCAACGGAGTTAGAATATTTTATTTGAATTCCCAAGCTTCAGCTGATTCACCCTTTGCCCGCGTGAAATTAGTAAAATGGCTACATTAACATTTCTTTTAATGCTCTTTTTAAAAAGAGTACATTTTTAAGCATGGAAATAATGCATTTAAATGTGCTCTATAAAATGTGCAGTTGTTTATAATAGACCATGGAAATTGCAAATGCAAAAGTACAAATTGTTTCAGACATGGCAATTTTTGTACTTATAGTACTTACAATGGCCTAAAATACACATTTTAGTGTATATGTGCTGAGAAATGTGTTTTTAAATGTTGACTTGCAGTGTAGACATATCAAAATTTTTTCATTAATTGCAAATATATCCTAGTTACTACCTATTTCTCGAATTAGAATAATATCTACCTCATTTTAATGACCAATATAGAGCAATTCACACAAACCTAATTTATGGGTGGGAAGCAAGATGGAAAATAAACATACAAAATGTTAAGTCTGCTACTTCAAAAGACAGATCATCTTTATTATATGTATTCAAATAATGGCGACTGTTGTTTGATCTGTACAATAAAGGTGGAGATGGGAAGAAAGAAAAAGGGGAAGGTAGAGCAGCAGAAAGGAAACAAGTAGAACCAATGATGGGAGTTGGGGAATCACATTGAGTTATTCACATGACAAACAAAAATGGATGATTTTTTTTTTTGGCAGAAATATTTCATTAAGGTAGGACTGTGACTTTTTACTCATTTATATTAAGCTTAAATGCCAGAAAAATGTTATTATTTTGCCTACTCTCATTTATTAAAATCATTGTAAAAATGTAGTTCCCAGACATCCATCTGTCACATCAGGAAATAAACTAATTTTCTCTTTCTTTTTTTTCCTCCAAATATGCTAGAAGATTCTAAACAAATGTAATAAAATTTATTATATATTTTCTCCACTATATAAGAATACAAATACTTGCTAGAAAACTTGGAAACACAGAAAATAGAGAAGAAAAATCTGTATTCTTACCACCCAAATAAAGCGAATCTTAACATTTTAATAAATTGTCTTCCTTCCAGTCTTCCCCCCCGCCACTTATAACTACTTACAGGCTTAAACCAACATTTTGGGAAACCATTAAAATATTCAGAGTTCAATAATTACTAGGTGCATCGTCATTATTCCCCCCAACATTGAAGAAAAGCAACAAAATGCTTCTGAAACCCTTAGTTTGTGCATCTCACTCTGAGTCCAAGAGAAATGATGTTTTACCTAAACTTAGTTAATTTCAACCTTGCATCCTTCACTGCTTTTGATGTATCCAACCATATGTGTGACAGAGCAGAGCTTCCATATACTGTTCCCAAGTCTCTCTCCCAAGTGCATTGTAATGATGATGGAACCATGAAAGGAGCATCAATGAAGAAATCATACAATTCAGAATGTCAGTGAAGAATAAATCTAATGAACTTAATGTCTCAGCAGGTATCTATTGGTTCCAAAATTGGAACACAGTACATGGTAAGAATTTTCTTCCCTGGAGATAGCAGCTAGTAACAGGTCTGTTTTGATTCCATTAGTTTAGTTTAACATGAAAGCTGCTCCCTGCACTACTTAGTCTTTTACCAAAGATTGATGGGCAAATAGTCTACATTAGTCTACATAGCCCAAGCGAAGGGAAATGTTGGACATTCTGCGGGAAATTCAGGTTCTACAGAAGCAGTCTTTGTATCTACATGTGCACCTCTGTGCTTTGCCTCATTTTAAGCTTCTTCTATGTGATTGGTTGAAAGAGGACTCAGGAAATCTCAGAAGTTCTGGATGGACCTTCAGGTCACTCAGTTGCCTGACCCTTCTGTTTTTAGCAGGTGAAGCATGAGAGAAGTTATGCTACATTTGAGAATGGAAAGTTTATATTAATTATAACTGATGTGTGTTGTGGGGAGTCAGGGACCCCGAACGGAGGGACTGGCTGAAGACATGGCAGAAGAACATAAATTGTGAAGATTTCATGGACATTTATTAGTTCCCCAAATTGATACTTTTATAATTTCTTATGCCTGTCTTTACTGTAATCTCTGAACATAAATTGTGAAGATTTCATGGACATTTATCACTTCCCCAGTCAATACTCCTGTGATTTCCTATGCCTGTTTTTACTTTAATCTCTTAATCCTGTCATCTTCATAAGCTGAGGATGTATGTCGCCTCAGGACCCTGTGATGATTGCGTTAACTGCACAAATTGTTCATAAAGTATGTGTGTTTAAACAATATGAAATCTGGGCACCTTGAAAAAAGAACAGGTTAACAGCGATGTTCAGGGAACAAGGGAGATAACCATTAGGTTTGACTGCCTGAGAACCGGGTGGAACAGTGCCGTATTTCTCTTCTTACAAAAGTGAATGGGAGAAATATTGCTGGATTCTTTTTTTTAGCAAGGAACAGCCCTGAGAAAGAGAATGCATTCCCAGGGGTAGGTCTCTAAAATGGCCACTCTGGGAGTGTCTGTCTTACACGGTTGCAGAAAAGGGATGAAATAAGCCCCGGTCTCCCGTAGTGCTCCCAGGCCTATCAGGATGAGGAAATTCCTGCCTAGTAAATTTTAGCCAGACTGGTTGTCTGGTCTCAAACCCTGTCTCCTGATAAGATGTTATCAACGACAGTGCGTGCCCAGTGGGACATGAAAGTTTATCAGCAATTTTAATTTCGCCCCAGTCCTGTGATCTCGCTCTGCCCCCATTTGCCTTGTGATATTTTATTGCCTTTGAAGCATGTGATCTCTGTGACCCACACCCTATTCGTACACTCCCTCCCCTTTGAAAATCACTAATAAAAGCTTGCTGGTTTTGTGGCTTGGGGGGCATGATGGAACCTGCCAACATGTGATGTCTCCCCTAGACACCCAGCTTTAAAATTTCTCTCTTTTGTACTCTTTCCTTTTATTTCTCAGACCAGCCAACACTTAGGGAAATAGAAAAGAACCTGCATTGAAATATTGGGAGTGGTTCCTCTGATAGATGTGGTTTATAGACTTGAACTTTATAAACTCAAACTATGTATGCTTATTTAAATGTTGGCATTTTGTGTCTTTATACATTGGTGGCCGAATCTATGCAAGAAAACAATGGTGAGAAGTTTTGTAGCTTTGACAACTTTATCCCATAAAGTCACAATTTCTTCCCCACTAAAGTTTTCTGCCTTGATGTTTTATAGGGCTTTTTGTCTTGGGAAGGTGCTGTGGTCTTGAAATCCCCAAAGACTATGTAACCCAGTAGAGAACATCATCCCATGATTATCTTTAGGTAGACTAAGTGTTCTGTATCTTTGTATATGTCTCAAGAGTTTGTCATCTACTTTTAGCTTATCAGAAAACTAGATTTTGCTGACTTATCTAGGTTCTATTATTTCTGCCTTCGTCATCTTATAGTTAGCCCCAACATTCTTGATGCGTGCACCCATATGTGTTTTCTAAATTGTATACAGCATCACTGATTAATTTCTGTGTTTCATCATTGACTTGGAACATGGACCTATACAGAATGAAGATGGCATTCTTTGTTTTCCTTAGTTGGTAATATAAACCTTTATATGTATTTGCTCTTCCTTATTATTTCCCTTTCTCATCAATGGTGTCTCTCCCCTTGGCCTCAAATAGGCTAATTGCTATTTATTCCTTGATATTCTGCTTATGTAATCACTTGCTTCTATAATGGTTACTATTACTTTTTTGCTTGCTAATCAGTGAATCAGTGTAATTTCTCAGACAGTAAACTCCATTAGTACTTCTCTAAGTATTGCATTTTCTTCAGCTCCCATATATTCTTCCCTGGTTCACTGTATTCTCTTTATGGTCTAGACAAGAAGATGACAAATATTTTCTATTAATGGCTAGATAGTAAAGATTTTAGGCTTTGCTTGCCATGTAGTCTCTGTTGCAACTACTCAGTTCTTCCATTATAGTACAAAAGCAGCTGTAGAGAATATGCAAATGAATGGGTGAAGCTATGTTTCCATAACATTTTATTTGCAAAAAGAAGCAGCAGAATGGATCTGGCCTGCAGGCTAAAGTTTGCTGATCCATGTTCTTGACTATTACCTGCCAGGATAGATTTGTTATAATCCCATCATCCTTTTGGCACATTAAGATTTTATAATATTTACATGTACTGTTATGTTTATTAATAATCATAAGGAAAAGATAATAACATTTCCTGAACACTTAAATGTCATAGGAACTGTGTTAAACATCATACATAAATTATCTCATTTAATCAGCTCAAAAGCCTTGGGAGGTAGTTTCTAATATTAGTCGTATTTTACAGATGAGGAAACTAAAGCACAGAGACTTTAAGTATCATGCTCAGTAATGCCAGTTAAAAGGAATCCATGTGGCCCACATCCACAGCCCAGCCTACAAACTACTATTCAGTTCTGCCTCCACACACTGCAATACATGACTTCAGGTGTGATGCCTACAAGTCCAAGGGCACCCTGGTCAAGTGGCCCTTTGAGTTTGTTCTAATTAGCTCTGGCCAAAGAAGTGACAACACTGCTGTTGTGGATCACCCAGTCCACAATGATCTTAAAGATTAAATATCACTTTTTCATATGTTTGTTTCCCATTTGTATATCTTCTTTTGAGGATTGTCTATTCATGTCCTTAGTCCACTTTTTGATGTGATTTTTTTTCTAAATGCTCAACATCACTAATGATCAGGGAAATGCAAATCAAAACTACAATGTGATACCACCTTACTTCTGAAAGAATGGCCCTACTCAAAAAATCAAAAGACAGTAGATGTTGGTGTGGATGCAGTGAACAGGGACCACTCTACACTGTTGATGGGAATGCAAGCTAGTACAGCTGCTATGAAAAACAGTGTGGAGATTCCTTAAAAAACTAAAAGTAGAATTACCATTTGATCCAGCAATCCCACTACTGGGTATCTACCCAGGGAAAAATAAGTCATTATTCAAATAAGATACTTGCACAGGCATGTTTATAGCAGCACAATTCACAATTGCAAAATCATGGAACCAACCCAATGCCCATCAATCAACAAGTGAATAAAGAAACTGTGGTGTGCATATACATATAAAGTGATCTGTCCACCTCAGCCTCCCAAAGTGCTGGGATTACAGGCGAGAGTCACTGCACCTGGCCTGAGGAAAAAAATTTAAAAATCATTTCTAAGTCCCCATCCAAAGAGAACTACTGTTACTAATTTGATGTTTTACATTTTCTTGTGCATACTCTACATGTAGATTATTATTGAGAGAATACAGATTATGGTTTTACATACTTCTTTTTCCATTCAGCATAGTAGAGTGACCATTTTTCATATCTTTAAATGTCATGCAAAAGTATCATTTTATTGTATGTCATTTAGGTTGCACATTACATTCTAATTCCTGCTGACTGGCTATCAGGATTTTCTTCTCATAATTATCTAATACTCACTTGGAATCCTTGTAAGAATAGTTTCCTTACAAAATGAGAAAAGTTGAGCCCTTTCTATTAAAAAGGTTAAAATAAAAACTTCATGTGTTTAATTCTGGTTATCTGGAAAATGCACTATGCAGAACTTATAATGTCAAATAAATGAGCTGCTAATAAATGTAGATCATGTCTTATCCAAAAATGCCTATCTGCTTGACATAGTATAGTCATTGTTACATATCAGTGCAGAGGGGAAGAAGCTGTGATGTTAATAAAGTTGAATTTTAAAATGAAAATCCAAAGAACTATATGTATATAGGCTAAAAAGTTACTTTATTACTTAATAAAATGGATTAAAATGAGTAATCACCATAATTCATATATTCAAGAAGTTTTCTTTTCAAATTAACATTTTGAGTCCTGCCATGCCATTCCCCTTCCATATAAATACACTCACATAATACATACACAACACAAATATTCACACCCACTCACTCTCCTGAATTAATCAATTCTACATTTTGTTAGAGTTTAATCGTAAGATTTAGTGACAGATATTTTTCATATCTTGTCATATCTAACTTCTGGAATCACGTACGTATGGTGAATTTGGTGCAGAAATGTGGCCAGATTTTTCAAAAGCACCAATCAAAACATTTTGATGGTTCATTTAATATAAGCAATAAAACCCCTCACTTTATGTTTTGTTTTTTGTTTTTGGTAACTTCTTAGAACAAGTGATTTTCCAGCAAGGGGGTGGGGGTGGGTTTCACTGTATCCAACAACATATTGAATCTCTCTGCCTTTTTTCTCTCTCCTTGAAGATTCTTTAACTTGGAATTCAGCTCAAATTCAGAGTCTAACTGAAATTCAATTTAATAGTTAATCCCATAAGGGGATACAATAGCTGCTACACATTCTGGCAGACTCAAAAATCTACAAATTTTTAGTTTTAATAATGTTTTCCTTGTCTCTAATTTCTTGTGTAAGAAAACATTCTCTTGGACAATTACCCCCGTAATGGCCTTGCCAGAATCAATTTCAACTTTAGTTGTCTCAGAGAGTTCAGTAGCAGTCTGGGATATTTTTTTCCCCAATAATTTTCATTTTTTCTGCACAAGAAATCTTAGATTTTATTCATTGTCACCTCAAATGTCTTCACATATAGTTAAATATACATAGAACATATATGCATTAGCATTATGTATTAGTATAATATTCCAACTGTCTCCAACTCACAAATGGGTCAAGTTCTATGAATTCTTCTCTCAGTCATTTGAAGCAAGCTATATGTTTAAGGGTAGATTCCAAGAAAAACAAAATTTAAAAATTTGAACCTTAATGCATCTGTAGAAAGCACTTTAAGCAATATTTTATGTGGCATGTAGTCCCTAGTGATATGGAGAAGTTCATTCTGAATTCTAGTTGCAGATACCATGAACACATCTCTCCCCATTCAGTGTCTTCTCTACCAGAGACATAAAGATTGGCATGTGGGATTAGTTTGGAAGGGGCAGCATAGGCACAAATAATCCCTATTGCCAATTTCTTGTTTATGCTTTACAACTTCAAAAAGAAAGACATTTCTCCAGATCTTTCACACCTCAGAGATACCCAACTGAGGACCAAAGGACAAGTTTATTCAGAAGAAATGTCAGGGGAAGTTCTAGTCTTAAATATATCTGCAGGCTTGCAGTTTATATAACAGTTATTTTTTTCCAACTGAGAAGAAGGTAAACGTTTTTATTAACTTATGAAAATGAAACAAAATGCAAGTTTACACAACATGAGGGATCAGATGCTACTCTTGTAGATCATCATTACATTTGGGGGAATTTCTTTTCCTTCCTTCCTTCCTTCCTTCCTCTCTCTTTTTCTTCCTCTCTCTCTCTTTCTTTCTTTCTTTCTTTCTTTCTTTCTTTCTTTCTTTCTTTCTTTCTTTCTTTNTCCTTCCTTCCTTCCTTCCTTCCTTCCTTCCTTCCTTCCTTCCTTCCTTCCTTCCTTCCTTCCTTCCTTCCTCTCTCTCTTTTTTTCTTTCTCTATGTCTTTCCTTCTTTCTTTCTTTCTTTTGTCTTCTCTGTTGCCCAGGCTGGAGTGTTGTCATGCAATCACAGCTCACTGTAGCCTCGATTTCCTGGGGTCAGGCAATCCTCTCACTTCAGCCTTCTGAGAACCTGAGACCAGGGGCACATACCACCACTCCCAGCAAATTTTTAAAAATTATTTGTGGGCCAGGCATGGTGGCTCACGCCTGTAATCCCAGCACTTTGGGAGGCCGAGGCAGGTGAATCTCTTGAGGTCAGGAGCTCAAGACCAGCCTGGCCAACATGGTGAAACACTGTTTCTACTAAAAATACAAAAATTAGCTGGGTGTGGTGGCGGCACCTGTAATCCCAGCTACTCAGAAGGCTGAGGCAGGAGAATCGCCTGAACCCAGGAGATGGAGGCTGCAGTGAACCGAGATCATGCCACTGCACTCCAGCCTGGGTGACAGAGCGAGACTCCATCTCAAAAAAAAAAAAAAAAAATGTGTGGAGACAGAGTCTCCCTGTATTACTCAGACTGCTCTCCAACTCATGGGCTCAAGTGCTCCTCCCACCTTGGCTTCCCAAAGTGTTGGGATTACAGGCATGAACCACCACACCCAGACTGTGGAAATTTCTTAAGCAGAAGTGACTGCAAGCTGTCTGCAAGGCAGTGGGTGAAAACATCACTTACTTTGTTGAATACGTCACTACTGAGGGATGAGATGGCAGCTTCAGGTATATGGGCAGCCACTCCCGCTCCTGCCCCTAGGTCAGTCATTTCTCATCAATTCTCAACTGCTGCCTGCTGAGCTTGAATGAGACTTTAGAACCTTTTTCTACAATGGCGCCCCATCCCATTCTTTTTGTCTTGTAAAAAGATTTTTATAGAAAGAACAGATTTTTAAAAAGAATACATCAAAAGTCAGTGTAATCTACCATATTTTCACATTAAATAAGGAAAACCACATGATAATATCAAAAGATGTAGAAAAAGCATCAGACAAAATTAATTCATGTTAAAAACTCTCAACAATTCAGGAATAGAAGGGAACTTCCTCAATTCAATAAAGGACTGTAGGTTTTTCAAAAATCAGTACCCAGAGCTCTCACAGAGTCAGGAATAAAGCCTGTTCCCATCAGCTAGACTGAAAAAAAAAAAAACCTCCCTCGTAATTCACAGGACACAGGATAGGAGCAAACTCCCTCAAACCAATTAATGGCATCTACAGAAATGCTCACGGTGTATTCAATGATGAAAGACTAGATGCTTTCCCTCTAAGATCAAGAAAGAGACGAGGATGTCCATTTTCACCAATTGAATTCAATATTGTACTGGAGGTTCTAACCAGCACAATACAACCAGAAAAAGAAATAAAAGGCATTCATTTTGAAGGATAAAAACAACACTGTCCTTGTTTGGAGACAATGTGGTTATCTTTGTAGAAAATCTTAGGGAATTTACAAAACAAAAGAAATTAAAACTAGTGAGCTTTGTAAGGTGGCAGGATACAAAAATCAACATAAAAGTTAATTATATTTGGATATACTAGCAATGAACAATCAGAAATTGAAATTCAAATAACATTATCATAACATTACTATGAGAAATTAAATAAGACAAATAAGTGAAAAGATATATTGTGTTCCTTCCTTGGAATACCCAATAACGTTAAGACATCAATCTGTTCCAGTTGCATCTATAGATTTAATTCAATCTCAATCAAAATCTCAATAGGTTTTATTTTAGTAGAAATTGATAAGTTGATTTTGAAATCCATATGGAAACGCAAAGGACCTAGAATACCCAAAATAATTTTGGAAAAGAGTAAATTTTGAGGACAAATGCTACCTGTTTTCAGGATTTATTGTAAAACAGAAGTAATCAAAAAAGGTAGTACTGGCATGAAGATAGACAAACTGATCTAAAATTTGGCTAAAACACAGGTGAATGGATAAAACAACTCTGGTGTATCCATTCAATGACATACTATTTTGTAACAGAAAAACGAATTACATGATGAACACAAATAAATTTTAAAATGATTATGCTGAGTGAAAGAAGCCAAGCAAAAAGGGTTAGTACTGTAGGATTCCATTGATGGAAAATTCTAGAACATGTGAACTAATCTAGCGTGAGAGAAAGCAAATCTGTGGTTGCCTAGAGACCATGGGGCAGGAATGGTAGAAAGACATTACAAAGAGGTATTAATATGAGGAAGCTTTGGTGTTTCAGAGGTGGATTCATATGTCCAAACTTACCAAATCAAGTTGTATACTTTAAATATTTGCAGTTGACTGTATGTTAGCTATACCTCCCTAAAGCTGTTAAAATACTAACAATTAAAAACATTCAGTATCCAAGATTCTTCTTCAACTCTTTGGCGAGAAAACCAATGGAATGGGCGGTTCAGTTTCAGGCAAAGAAGTATTGCTGCTCAAGAATGGTTTCTGAACAGAATGGAGGTTAAAGAAGGACTATTGAAATCCTGTTTAACCTAACTACCTTTTTCAAAATATATTGATCTTTTTCCTTAAGTAAAAAAGATTAAAATGAGCTATTTTCTGGCACTCGTGGAGAAGATGGCAAATGTGCAATGATCTAGCTGGACTTTTTTCCTACTTTTGCTATCAGGGCTGATGACTCTCAAGGCTCAGATATCTGTAGCTCAAGAATGGATGCGACCAGTGATGGCAAGCCACCTTGGGCCATTCAAGGCTCCCAGCAGGAAAGAAGGCATCTCTCATTTGGGTGTCTATAGAGAAAGCCCAACACTCTCACCTCCAGACCCAGACTCAGCCTCTTATAATGCTCCCATTTCTCTCTCTGGTCTGGCCAACCTAGCTCAGATCTGAACTGCTTTTTCTCACTTTTGACCAGGGCTTATCTCATAGGCCTTGAAGAAAAACTCCACCTGGAGTTCCCACTTGGAGAAAAACTCTTGATTCTAATGCCTCATCCTGTATTGGTGGAGATATAGTGTTCAGAGTCCCAGAATTTCCACATTCAAGTCTTCCTGGCCAGCACAGAGTGATAGCTGACTCACATTCTCAAAAATATCTACGCCAAAACTACAAGGTCATGCCTGTTACTACTCCTACTCCTCAAAGGGAGGAAATCCTAGACCACAAACTACAGTGTAACAAAGTCCTGAGAAAAGTGTCACTCCTTCTTTCCTTCACCAATCAAAGGAAGACAAAAACAAACAGAATTTTAAGGAGTTTTCTGAACATTAATTAGCAGTATGAGCTTGGACAATTCACAACTTGTTGGTCTTCAATTTCCCCAGCTGTAGAAATAAAACAATTATACAGAATGATCTCGAAGGTCTCATTCAATTCTATGCAGACACATATGTTCCCAGGCCTTAGTGGGTTTGCAATCTGGTTGAAATAGAAAACTAGCCATCCTGAAAAAAAAAAAAAAAAAAAAAAAAAAAAAACCAGCAAGCATTACTAGAAAAAATACAATTATGTGTTCAATTATGTGGTACAGATTCTGAGTGTTCTAGGAATTCAGGGCACAGTTGTTTCTGAGGCTAGAGAAACAACTCAAGGCCTCATGGAGGAATGGTGTTTGTAGCTTGGTCTTAAATGTTGTTTACTAGCTCTGCAATTCCAAAATCCACTGGGGCAGTGGCTAATTTTCAGGGCAGGAACTGTGTCTCCTTAATCACTGTACTTCTCCTCCCTAGAGCTCTGTGTCTACACCATTGTATTTAGCTCCAAATCCACTCTATCTTGTCCTGTTTACTGTGGGCTCATGCACGCTGGTCCAACTATATTGTAAGTTCTTAAGAGCCAGGCCTTTAGTTTACAAGTTTGTATCAATTCTGTGGCTCGACACGAGTAAATCATACTCTTTATGACACAGGCTTTTCTAAACTCTCTTTATTAAATTGAAATGAATGTAAACTGTGCGATCAGGGCAGGTTTCAAAGGGAAAGAAGTTATTTAAAGAGAAATCTGAGGAGACAGGAGAGAAAAGGATGGCTCTGTCGGATGCTTGTGAAGGAGAAACATACCACAAAAGAGTGACGTATATGTAAGTCATGGGCTGGCTGCAAGAAGACTATGAGCCTCAACTCTTTTGGTTATTTTATTTTATCTTGTCTGTGTTCAGCCAGATGCTCTACCACCTTCTACCATGCTTGCTGTCTTTCAAAATCCTTCCTGAACTCTATAATTTGGGTGCCTTGTACTCAGGTCCTTAGAAAACTGTGGGCTAGTAATAACCATGTCTGCATTCCTCCTCTAACCTTTAGCATAGAGCAAAGCACAGAGTGATGTTTTATAAAGTATCTATTTCTTCATCCCTGAAACTTTTTTTTCCTTAGGTAATTGAAATGTTCTTAAATGACCGTAGCATCAAATTTCGCAGCATGGTTAATTCTAATGCAGCAATTGGCTGGGATCAGAGGTCCCACCGAACCTAGACATGCCTGAACAATGTAGACATTTGGGACACAATGGTTTAGGGACTTGGATTTGTGCTTGGAGTTTGAGTATGGTTTATGATTAGGGCCTGTGCAGAGTATGGCCAGGAAGGGCGTGGAAGATTGCATTAACGGTGCCAAATATTCATCTCTTCCTGAATGTACTCTTTGCCATGTGATTTTGCAGTTTCAGTAAAGAAGCGAACTCTATTCTCTACCCCCAAATCCCAGCCTTGAATTAGGCTGGCCTTGTGACTTGCTTTGGCCAACTGAATACCGTAGAAGTAAGAGTGTGCTAGGTCCAGGTCTCTGCTTCAAGAGGCCTGGCATGTTTTCACTTGCTCTGTGCTTGCTCCTCTGCTGTGACCGGGAGTATATGCTTGGGAGAGCCTGGGGGAAGCCGAGACATAGGAACAGAGCAGAGTTGCCCCATCATCCTAGCCAATCCCAAATTAAACATAAAACCCCAAATGTGTGGGTCAACCCAGTTGTGATCCGCTGAGCCCAGCCCAGGGCAACTGGACTTGCCAAACACGTGAGCCAAGAAAACGTTCACTGTTGTACGCCACCAAGGTTGTGAGGTTGTATGTTACCCAGCACTGTTGTGGTGATAGGTAACTGATACAGAGGGCTTTGCTGTGGTCGTGAAAAGTGGGATGAGGGTTCAGCTGCAGCTCTTGTAGTGGCTTCTCATGAACCAGTGCTGGGGGAGTTGTTAGACTTTATACTCCTTGCTACCTGTTCTTTGGAAGCAAAGCACACCTCTGTTGGACTGATAAAGTTCAAGAGGTTCTTGGGCAAAGTCAGAGATACAAAAATCCTTGGGATGCAGATACTGCATTTCCTGCTAAAAGGGGGAAGGAAGTTTGTTTTGTTTTGTTTTGTTTTGTTCATTTGTTTTTTGAGATGGAGTCTCCCTCTGCTGCCCAGGCTGGGGTGCAATGGTGCGATCTCGTCTCACTGCAACCTCTACCACCCGGGTTCATGCCATTCTCCTGCCTCAGCTTCCTGGGTAGCCGGGACTACAGGCACGCACCACCATGCCTAGGTATTTTTTGTATTTTTAGTAGAGACAGGGTTTTTCCATGTTAGCCAGGATGGTCTTGATCTCCTGAGTTCATGATCCACCTGCCTCAGCCTCCCAAACTGCTGGGATTACAAGCATGAGCCACCATGCCTGGCCAGGAAGTTCTTTTTAAGACTCAAGTGATCAGTCAGAAGTAAAATGAAGCAGATTAAAGTGGGCCATGCCAGTTACACTATATTTTCAGGTAACTTGGGGAAAATTAAAAAAATCAGCACAATTAAAAGTAGTGTAATTCCTATTTGAGATATGATGATATTTGTATCTATTAAAATGTCTTGAACGGCTGGAATGATCTATTCATTCATGGAAAAATATTTATTTAGTGACTACTATGCGTCTGACACTCTTTTGGGTGTTAGAACTACATCAGTGAACAAAACACACAAAAAAAACTTCCTCTACTCTGAAAGCTTATAGTAGAGGTTGAGAGATAATCGTCAAAAAGCGTTTTAAGTAAATCATATAATACGCTGAAAGATCACACACGCTATTGGAAAGTGAAAAATAACTAGAGTAAGGGGCATGGGGAGTGCCTCAGGAAGGATGAGGGACAGTTACAATTTAAAGATGACATTTAAAGAAAGACTTAGAGGTGAGAAAGTTCTGTGGAGGTGCGAGGAAATGAGGCAGAAAGGGAAGCTGCTTGAGTAAAGACCTTGACATGGGATCTTACCTCCTGTCTAAAGAGCTGCAGAGGCCAGTGTGGACCGAGAACAAGGTAGGGACAGGTGTGGAAGAGTAATAAGAAAAGTCAGAGAGGTAGCGGGGTCCAAACTGTCTAAAGCCATGAAGGCCATTATGGGTACTCTGTCCTTTGAGAAAATATGGGGGCCTTTGGAGGGCTTTGAGCATGACGGCCATCACGCTCTGATAGCTGAGTCACATTCTCAAAAGTATCTACACCAAAAGTACAAGGTCATGCGTCTTCCTAGGATGGGCCACTGGGGGTGGGGTGGTGTGGAGGCCACTGCAAGAATCCAGGTAACATGAGAGGGCCCAGCCACCGTGCTGTGAGAAGGGGTGGGTTCTTGGTATACATAAAAGGAAGGCCCAAAAGAATTTGCTGATGGGTGGGATGTGGCACAAGAGAGAAAGACAGAAGTCAAAATGACTTCAAGGCTTTGGGCCTGAGAACTAGAAGCATGGGGTTGTCCTTCCCTGGGGTGGGAAAAGTGGGAGGAACAGAATTTGGCAGAAAGAATAGGAGTTCCAATTCACACATGTGAAGGTTGAGCAATCTGCTAGATATTCAAGCAGAGATTTCCTGTATTAAGGGATACTAGAATTTAGCTTTGTGGATTCAGTGGAAAAACTAGGCTCTTCTTTTCAAAGAATATAAGCATATCCAGAAATTCACAGATTTCTGATTTCCAACAAGGTTGGTGATTCTTAAGATCTGTTTGCTTTCATTTCTTCTTTAAATCACATTTCTGTTTTATTAACCTAAAATTTTGCATATATAGTGTAATTATTCCTCATCAGGATAGACCCAGTTATTTATTTCCAAATTGCGAATTTTGTTTGGTAATATAAATTACCAGTCAATATCAAAATCTCAGAAAGTGTCATGTACATCATTTCAAGTGCTAAGCAAAAATGGATTTGTGGAGCCCAGCATACCATTAAATTGTATATTTAGGGATTTAATTTTAGATATCCTGAATTGTATTTTAACCATCCAACAATCATTTACTGAATAAATGCCATGAGCTTGGAATTGTGCTAGCATCAGAGGGACCAGAGACTTTTTAAAATGTCCTTTAAAAAGGCATCTTTAGGAGCCTGTGTGGAGGCAATGGTGGACTTACGGAGAGCTCTGGTAAGGAGCTTTTAAATGACTGAAATATTCATTGTAATATAACTATGAATTCAGGCTTAAGCAAATGGGTGGCGGAGCGCTGGAGGAAAATACAGTCTCTCTTTTCTTTATTCCATGTGCAAATTCCAGCTCCAATTTTGTGGACAATTCTTTTATTTACCAGTGCTTAGTACAACTCTTTCTCTCCATTACCCCATCAAAAGGTACTGGTCTTTCTCAGAAATGACAGGCAGAAATAGGTTAATTAGATCAAATATTCACAGCTTCTGGGTTACCCTCCCAGATCACAGTGTTTTATCCTTTAAGCAGTGACCACTGAAGTTCGAGTCTGGAAATGGGCAATGCTTTGTAGGCAGGAGTAAAGAAGGAGTGAGCTGCCCAGAGCCCTCCACAAGAGTGTCTGCTGTCTTCAGTCTAGCAGAGAGGACACAGTGGCCCTTTTGTTTTCTTTCTTGGAAGCCTAGAGCCACTTCCGAGGATCATATGCATTCGGTAAAGAACTTAATATTACCCCCCACCCCCAACGTGCCATATTTAATACAATGAAGTCCAGTCCCAATGTTTTGCCTGTGATAAACTGAGGAAGGTTTCTGCTCGGACGAGGACCCGGGCTCCGAAGGCAAGTAGTCTATTCATGCCTGTTTCACAGCTTGGGGCCAAGTAACTTCGGGTGAGTCACTTAATCGGCCCCTGCCTTGGTTTCTTAATCTGCAGGAAGGGCGGGTGGTTATGTAATAACAGGGTTGCTGTGAGGATCATATGAGATAATCCAGCTAAAGCTTTTAGCACACAGCTTAGTATAAAATAGATGCTCAATAAACGTTAGGCATTTTACATTCTGATTTCAGTCCTTGAGTTTACAGTTCAAATTTTGATACGTCTAGAGCCAAGGCTAATCGTGTGAAACAAGAGAGCCCTACAGGACAGGATCTAACAAGATCCCCTCAGCCCTACTCCAGGATCCTAAATACATAGGCTTTCAGGAGCCTGGATGTCTAGACGTTTTATGAAATGTCCACTAGGTGGCAACATGTGGTCATATTTACTGTCCTCACTGTCTAAATTTCCAACAGGGATCCTGAAAAACCACATTCACCTTATCCGATATTTAACAATTTTATCATAAAAAAAACCAGATTTGCTACAGTCATTATTTCAACTAAAAAAAGCTCCAGTTAGTGGGTTCTTGTTTTAAAAATAACATATTTGTTATTCACATTGTTTGAATGGTTATCTTTGTATCATAAGAACAATATGATGTTAAATATCACACTTGAGAATTTCTCTGTTTTATATTGTTATGCTCCTATTTGATTTTTAAATGTTTTGTTTTAACACATTGGTTACCTGACAAAGGATGAAGGATGTTTATCATGATTCAAAAAAATCTCATTGCATGACCTGTTCATTTGGCATCATATTAACAACTTGGGGAAAGAAAGGATAAAAAAGTTTTTATTTTTTCTTATAGATTTTCTGTTCTTAGATCAAAGTCTTGATGCAGACCCCAAAACAAAACAAAGAAAAGGCCAGCAACTGCACATGGTACACAAACCTTGTGTTCTACCACGGTGCGATTTTTCACAAAATTCAAAGTAATCTCTCTAAAATGAACATGTATTTTACTTTCCTTGCTATTCCTTTCAAGTATGTGGTTTTTTTGTTTTGTTTTGTTTTGTTTTGTTTTTTTTGAGAAATGTAGATAAGGAATGAAGGAAGAATAAATGGATGACTCTGACATAAAAGGAGGCTTTGGCATGCAACTGTTATGTGACAGCAAGGAGTGAAAAAATAAGAATTTGTGGATGAGGAAGAGTTGGTAAGAAAATGTTCCCAGTGATGTGAATTAGGATTGAAGAACTCCAGCCGGAAGAGGGGATTATCATGTGAAGCACAATTAGATAATAAAACCACTATAAAGACACAAGAGAGATTTGTATGATGAAATGTTGTGTTACCTTACATAATATATGTTTTGGCACATGATTGAGAGGTCTTTGAGAATGCCATGATACATTTTATTGTTCACTTACATTTATTAAAAACATAAAATAAAAGGGTAAATAGTTGATATTAACAAATAGAGTTTCAGAACAAGTACCGACTATGGGCATTTTTTCTAAGTCCCCACTGTCTATAATAAAATAATGATACCTTCCTCATCAGGACACGTGTTAAGTCTTTACTTTTTAACTAAAACTGTCATTAATGATCCAACTACTGCCTGGAAATTAACTCGGGCCTATTATAAAATTAGCATTTCCAAACTCATATTTTAAAGCAATATTTAAATGTCTGTTGTTCTTAGTGGTGGGGGGCTCCATAGTAGGAAAGGAGGCATATTGATTACAACGCATATTATTGAGGAGGGTTGTCCCAGCATACGCTTCCAATTATATTGAAAATTACCCTGTGATAAGACATAAGTATCTGTAAATGTTATACAATGGGGTTTTATCTGTTTGTTTTGCGAAAAGCACACTATCAGTAAACAGATGGTTTAGAACTATTGAAGCATAGTTGCTGAGAACTGGAAACTTGGCCTTAGCAAGGACAAAATACTGTATGTAATTGTTTATTAAACAAATATTTATTGACTCTCTGATGTGGGCCTTAGAAATTCAATAGTGATCCAAATAGGCATAGTTTCTGACCCCATAATTGCTCCCAGGTTCTAATAGAAAAACAGACAATAAGTAAAAAGTGTAATACATGTAGTAATGATGGAAAAGAAGGCTACAGGAAATTTGAAGTAAAAGAAGAACGTTTGCCTAGAGTACACACTGGAATTGAAGTTTACTAAATAAATAACTTGTACATGTAAAACAACAACAATAAGAAATCCAAACAAAACCCCATATGGTTTAATATTGCTAATTAATGATCTTTCAAATAACCAGTAAATATATTTCACAGCATTACCAATTTGTTACCATCCTGCTATCCTTCAAGCTAGCACAAAATCTACAAACGAAACTCTTCATCTGATTCCCATTTAACTGACTCTCTGAAATTAACCTCTAGTGTCCACGCCATTGATGACATCTGTGAGTGATGCTCACTGCCTCTGGATCCCGCAGCTAGTTAGCTAACTCTCTGGAACCCCAGATCCTTTTCTCACATGACTGGGTTATGTGTTTATTAACCATCAATTGTATGCTTTCCCCAAACTGATGTATACCAGTTCTACTGTACATTTTAGTTTTTCAATTTACTTGAATATCTTGTGAACTGATGAAGTAGGACAAAAAAGAATAGTTGTTTTTATGAAAAATAAGTTGAATGCTTTGAAAAGGACTCAAGGATAAATTACTGAAAAATATTTTGCTCCCAAAATAGGAAATGGTACAAAAACAATGGATTCGAAAAACTGATGAAAATCTAGAAGCGTCCTGTACTTAGATTTCCTCCCAAGTGTGTTTATGTCCTCACTTTTCTTGAAAATAACTGAAGCTGGACACTTTAGACTATACTCTTTTAGGTGTGTTTGTTTAAAATTAAGATGCTTAGGCTGGGCATGGTGGCTCACGCCTCTAATTCCGGCAGCACTGGGAGGCTGAGGCAGGAGTATAACTTGAGGTCAGTTGAGCAGCCTGGCCAACATGGCGAAACCCTGTCTGTACTGAAAATGCAAAATTTAGCTGGGCATGGTGGCACGTGCCTGTAGTCCCAGCTACTCGGGAGGCTGAGGCAGGAAAATTACTTGAACCTGGGAAGTGGTAGTTGCAGTAAGCTGAGATCGCACCATTGCACACCAGCCTGGATGAAAGAGCAAGAGCCTGTCCCAAAAACTACAAAACAAACAAACAAACAAAACAGCCATCTGGCCTACACATATTGAACATTTCTATTGCAAACATTCAGTGGTTCCCTATCAACCTGCCAAATTAAATGTACATTCCTCACCATGGAGTTTCAGGCCTCCCAAAATACAATGGTGATTTACTTTTCATGTAGTATTTCCTACTATTTCCCTACTATATCCTGCTCTCTAGTCAATAAATTACCTGACATGGCTAACTGTGGTAAATTACGACAGTAAAATCTGACCGTTTTATGTCTCCTGGTATCCATGCCTTCGTGTGGCCACCCCCTGCATTGACTCTGGGCTTGGCCGTGTGGTTTGCTTTGGCCAATGAAACATTGGTAAATATGACAGAAGCAGAGGCTTGAAGGGGATACAAAATTTCAGCCAGATAAGAGTAGTAAGTTCAAGAGAACTATAGTACAACATGGTGATGGTAGTTGATAGCAAAGTATTGTGTTATTGAAAATTGATGAGAAAGTAGATTTTAAATGCTCTCACCACACACACACACAAAAAAGATAAGTATGTGAGGTAATGCATATGGTAATTAATTCAATTTAGCCATTCCACAATGTATATCTATAGTATTTCAAAACATATTATACACAATAAATACATGCAAATTTTATTTGCCAATTTAAAAAAATAAATAAAGCAACAACAGCACCAAACAAAAATAAAAACAAAGTAAAAATGCTTTGCATTGGGGATTGTCCTCTTGGAAAATGGCTGCTGCCATGTGACAAATCCAAGCCAGCCTTTCTGAGGATTAGAGCGGCTCAGCTGTCCTGGGTGGATCCTGGCTGCCTTATTCAACAGTGCTGCTTGAAACAATAGCCTGATCCTAAACTTGAAGACATGGGCTGACCATAGACTAGTCACCTGGTAGAAGCCCCTGGCTGTTCTTTGACCACAGATGGACTAGTTCCCAGGCCAGCTGTACTGTGTGATTTTTACTTTTTCTGAACCGCCAGCCCTGCTTTTACCCTCCCCACTCCTGTGTCATTACTCCCAGGGAAACCACCTGAATGGAAACCCCAGTGACAAAAATAACACAGCACTTACAGAGAGCCTGTTGGCCATCCAGTGTAAGGTAAATGATTGAAATGTGTGAGTCTGTTGAATCTTTGTTTGGCCACATTTTCCCATCACACAAAGGTTTACCAAACACACAGTCCGAGAAGCCCGTTTAAGACACTGTTTAACATAGTTCTAAAATCATTAAGTGCCATAGAGAATAACATTTCCTTAGGATTGCTTTCTTAAATCCTATAGCTTTCATTTCCAAGGGAAGTGGCTTGATGTAAGTGCAGGTGTGCCTCGTTTTCTTGTGCTTTGCTTTACTGCACTTCGTAGTTACTATGTTTTGTGCAAATTAAAGGTTGTGGCAACCCTGTGTCGAGCAAGTCTATAGGCACTATTTTTCCAACAGTACGTGCTTACTTTGTGTCTCTGTGCCATAGTTTGATAATTCTGATCATATTTCAAAGTTTTTCACCACTGTATCTGTTATGGTGATCTGTGATCAGTCATATTTGATGTCACTATTATAATTGTTTTGGGTACAATGAGTCACATCTATAGAAGACAGTGACCTTAAGTGATAAATGTTGTGTGTCTTGACTCTCCTAGCTTCTATAGTCTTTGAGACACAGCAATAATGAAAATAGGCCCTTTAATAACCCTATCATGGCCTTCAAGTGTGCAAGTGAAAAGAAGAGTTCCAGGTCTTCCACTTAAAGCCAAAGTTTAGTGAGGAAGCCATGTCAAGAGCCAAGATAGGCTGAAAGCTCAGCCTCTTGCACCAATGGTTAGCCAAATTGGGAATAAAAGAAAGGTTCTTGAAGGAAATTTGAAGTGCTACTCTAGTGAACACATGAACGATAAGAAAGTGAAACAGTCTTATTGATGATATGAAGAGTTTTAGTGATCTGGATAGAAGTTCAAACCAGCCACAACATTCTGTTAAGCCAAAGCCTAATTCAGATCAAGGCCCTAACCTTTAATTCTATGAAGGCTGAGAGAGGCAAGGAAGGTGCCCAAAAAATGTTTGAAGCTAGCAGAGTTTGCGTGTATGAGGTTTAAGAAAAGAAATCATTTCTATAACACAAAACTGCAGAGTAAAACAGCAAGTGCTGATGTAGAAGCTGTGTAAGTTACCCAGATCTAACTAAGATGACTGATGAAGGTGGTTACATGAAACAACAGATTTTCAACATAGACAAGACGGCCTTACGTAGGAAGAAGATGCTCTCTAGGACTTCCATAGCTAGAGAGGACAAGTCAATGCCTGGATTCACAGCTTCAAAGGACAGGCTGACTCTCTTGTTAGGGGCTAAAGCAACTGGTGACCTTAAGTTGACTCTGATGCTCATTTACTATTCTGAAAATCCTAGGGCTCTTGACAATTATGCTAAATCTTCTTTTCCTGTGCTCTATAAATGAAACAGCAAAGCCTGGATCACAGCACACATGTTCACACCATGGTTTACTAAATATTTTAAGCCCAGTGTTGAGAACTACTGCTCAGAAAGAAAGGTTCTTTTCAAAATATTACCGCTCATTGACAATGTATCTAGTCACCCAAGGGTGTACAAGATATGTATGATAAAGATGTACAAGATTAATGTTATTTTCATGCATACTAATGCAACATCCATTCTGCAGCTCATGGATCAAGGAGTAATTTTGACTTTCAAGTCTTTTTATTTAAGAAATACATTTCATAAGGCTATAGCTGCCATAGACAGTGAGTCCTCTAATGGATCTGGGCAAAGTCAGTTGAAAACCTTCTGCAAAGGAATCACCATTCTACATGCCATTTAAGAACATTTGTGATTCATGGGAGGAGGTCAAAATATCAACATTTACAGGAGTTGATTCTAACTCTTATGGATGACTTGGAAAGGTTCAAGATTTCAGTGGAGGAAAGTAACTGTAGATGTTGTAGAAATTTCAAGAGAACTAGAATTAGAAGTGGAGCGTGAAGATGTTACTGAATTGTTGCAATCTCATGATAAAACTTTAATAGACAAGGAGTTATTTCTCATGGATGAGCAAAGAAAGTGGTTCCTTGAGATGAAATCTGCTGGGGAAGATGCTGTGAACATTGTGGAAATGGCAATGGAGGATTTAGGAGATCCCATACATTTTGTTGTTAAAACAGTAGGATAGACTTCAATTTTGAAAGAATTTCTACTGTAGGTAAAATGCTATCAACAGCATCACATCCTACAGAGAAATCTCTCATAAAAGGAAGAGTCAATCAATGTGGCATACTTCATTTTTGTTTCATTTTGAGAAATTTTGCCACAGCCATCCCAGTCTTCAGCAACCACCACCCTGATGAGGCAGCAGCCATCAACACTGAGGCAAGACCCTCCACCAGCAAAACAAAACAAAACTATGACTCCGAAGGCAAAGATTATCAATAGCATACATAGCCATAAAGCACTTTTAAATGAAGATATATACATTGTTATTACACACTTAATAGACTACAGTATAGTTTAAACATAACTTTTATATGCACTGGGAAACCAAAAACTGTGTGACTTGCTTTATTGCAATATTCACTTTATTGTGGTGGTCTGGAACTGAATCTACAATATCTCCAAGGTATGCCTGTAACACAGCAAAAAAGAAGAAAAATCACAAAAGGGTAATAGGCCAAAAGTCTTACGTTTTTGAATAAAACAGTAAACTCAGCACTATAGGTGAAACCATCATTTCTAATTTATTTCTGGTTGACAGTATATTCACCCCAAATTTTGAAAGATTTAGTTATAAATGCATCAAATAGTTTAGTAATGTTCTAGTTAATAGCAGAAAAGAAATTCTTTATCAGGCATATTACTCTATGAGATGGAAAAGAAATATGCATAAACTTTCTGAATATTAGCTAGATTTTCATAGTCTTGGAAGGTTCAGCTAAGTTTCAGACTTGGACTAGTAGGCTCAGCATGATCCTGGGTCTTGGCTACTATAATGTAGGAGCAAAGATGCACATATGGGATTCTAAAGCTATGATCACTGTTGTGATTTGAAATTATGTTTGAGGTCCTGAGACATGGGTTAAATTTAACTTAGATTAGATCATTAGATAAATGTTAGGCTAGGATTTCGGCAGTAAACAATCTGACAGGGTGATTGGCAGCCTCTCATTATAGAGGTGAAGTGATTAATTAACACAGAGCTTCATTAATTTTGTAAGGCAAGGAACAGTATTTCTTTGCAGTGAAAATCAATATTTGAACACTTGGAGCCTCTTCTCTGAGCTAATTTACTCAGATATTTAGCTCCTTTTAAATTCTCAGTTCTCTGTAAATGTTCTATACTTCCAACTATTAAGGTAATTGGGAATATTTATGATATCCTGCCTCAAGTTATTTTTGGAAGAATGTGAAGTGTAAATGAATATATTCTTGTATTCGTGTTTCAATTTCGAAAGCATATTTATATTATCATATGGGTCAGGATGCTACACCACATCGTTAAAGGCAAGGATGTACATAGAAACTGTGGGAAAATACCTACCGCCCTGCTTTTGGTAGAAATTATATTAACATTCTACTCAATATGCATTGAAATCATTTTGCTATTGTCAAACTCTAGAGAATTATTTCCTCAATTATTGGAGTGAGTCTTAGGAACTCTGTGGAAAGGAGTTCATGCCCTTGACATATGACTCAGCAACAATTTCTATTTTGCAAATAAACCAAGAATGAGAGATTTTCTTTAGCCTAGAAAACAAATTTCCTGGAAGGATCCAAAGAGAACTCAGAGCCTGGAAATGGGAAGGGCTGGGATTGTTCCTTCAGGTGGGAAAGGGACATGATACCAGCCAAGGAGCTCAAGATGAAGACTGAGCAATATGGCGGTCACTTGCGCCCTCTGAGGCCTGAGCTCAGCACAACAAATGAAGGTGCCCTGCTTCCCTGAGGAAGACGGTAGTGAATGTGGCATAGATCAGCTGCACAGCACAGAGACACACAGAGAGATGGAGCAAGGTGGGAAGTGGGTCTTATGAGCGCAGGTATCCTAGGGCCTTTTTGGAGAGGTGAGGCAAGAACTCACTACAAGACCAGAAGTCCAGGGAGGACTCTGGGATACTGTGTCTTCTTTTTCCTTCTGCTGAACCAAGAGCTAGAGCAAAGCTAGGAGGACGCTAGAAGGGAAGAGAGCAGAAAGCAGAATGAAAATCGCGCCCCTCTGACAGGCCACAAAGGGTCTTGGGAAGCAATGATTAGGAAACAAGTTCCAGAATTAATTGAGCATCTTGTTACATCTAAAACTTACTACATTCTCATTGCACCAGTGGGATAGCTATATTTTGCTTTAGCTTTCCAAACAGTTCTTTCCAAAGTCATAGTTATTTGGTTAAGCTGAGTTTTTAAGTAAATATTTTTTAGTCTCTTTAAGATTATGGAGCGGAAAGCAGCATCTCCTTAGGACTAAAGTACAGAGTTATCACCGAGTTTAAAGTTCAGGGAGAAATAGTGATACAGGACAGGATGGGGTAGGGGAGGCACCTAGGGAGAATTTCAGGGTCAGTTGTGGACACTTGAGGCCCTGATGCCTGCTTCTGTTTCCAGAGGCACCTGAAATACTACATCCTGCGCATCTGTGACAGCTTGATACCACACACACAAATCATGTGCACACAAAGGGGACACTTACTTACTAGTAAAGATAAGCTGTGACCTTTGCTCACTATCTGCTTTTAGGAACAGGAAGAGAATTAGATTCTTTCCAAGTATGAAACTGGTCACCTGTTTGAACTGTCCTAAACAATATCTTTATGTTTCAATAAATTATTATTTTACTGATCATCATCATGATCATATATATATATATAAACTTTAAATGTTTATGTACCAGTCACACTAATTAATTAGTTGGATTTCTACTTGACTTCCTCTATGTTCATCACATCATGAAATTTACCAAGAAATACAAAATTTCAAAGCTACCTACATCTAGTCTTTCTCCAAATGTATTGGTTGTTTTTCTCAGTCTTTGGTACATCCTTTTCTAACTATTTCCCAACTGTACTCACTTCCTAGATTATTTCATCCATTCTATATTTTCCTCTACATTTAATAATTCATATATCTATTTGTATCCAGTTTAGAACTTTAATACACTGAGGTAAGTAATTGTTAGCTGTCTGCAACTGGATATCTGGGAAGCATTTTAGACATAAAGTTTTAAAAAGAAGCACTCAATTTTCCTTTAAAACCTACTCTTCCTTCTGCTATTTTAATCTCACAAATTAATTCATTGTAGAAACACTATTGAGTACATCTTCTATGCCAGATATTGCTGAAGATGTACCAGTGGACACAAAGGCGGGGGAAGGCAGAAAATAGGCAGCAAATAAAACAGCCAAAGAAATACCTAGGATGTTAGAGGGTAATCAGTTCTTTATAAAAATGAGAAAGAAAACTAGATCAGTGTACAGTGGAAAGAGGTCTTCTGCATTAAATAAGAGGATCAGAAAGATGTCACCAAGGTGGCGTTTGAACAAAGATTTGAAATTGGTGAGGGAATTCATCATATAGATACTCAAAGAATATTCCAGGCATAGCAAACAACCAGTGATGCAAAGAGTGTAAGCCAGAGCCTGCCAGACACACTCAAGGAATAGCCAGGAGTCAGTGTGGAGGGAGTGGGGGAGAAGGGAGAGGAGGAGACGAGAGCAGAGAGGGAATAGGGACCAGGTCTTTGCAGATCCTTGCAAGAATTTTGGCTTTTATTGGAGAGAAATGGGGATGCCTTGCACAGGTGACTTGATTATATTCATGTTCTTGAGGATCACTCTAGCAATGATCCAGAATAGATTTTAAGGAGGCAAGAGTGGAAACAGGGGCACTAGTTAGGAAGCTATTGTCATTTGAGCTAGAAACAATGATGACTTATTCCAGGGTGGTAGTGAAGGGATGGATGTGTTTTGAGGGTAGAACCTATAGCATTTTCTCATAGACTGGTAGAATAGGAAACATATGGGAAATAGAACAGAAAGAGGAAATTCCAGGATGATGTAAAGATTTTGTGGCCTGAATGACTGGAATTATAAAGTTTGCCATCTACCCAGTGAAGAAGATTGTGGTGGAGCAGGTTTGTGGTAAGATCATGAGTTCTGCTTTGAACATGCCATGTTTAAGGGTCTGTTGGACACCCCAGTGGTGATGTTGGAAACATGAGTCTGGACTCAGAGGAGAGGCCCAAGATTGGAGATTTGTGTTTGTGAGTCATCAGTACATAAATGGCATTGAATCAAGGAAGTGAGCTTAGACGGAGGGGCAAGGCAGATCAAGTACTGAGTGGTTAGGACTTTCCAAAATGAAGAGTTTGGGAAAACGGGGAGGACTCATCAAAGGATACTGAGAGAAACTGCCAGGGAAGTAAGAGTAACATTGGGAGAGTGGTGTCCTGAGAGCCAAGAGAAGGCATCTCCGTCTATTGGGATAGAGAGACGACTGCACCAAATACTGCAGACAGGTGAAGTGAAGTGAGGACTGAGAAGTGACCACTGGACTTAGCAATGTGGGGATCATAGGTATCCATGATAACAACAGTTTTGTTGGTATGAGGTGTGTGTGTGGGGAGGGGGGTGAGGAGAAGCCTGATTGGAATGGGTTTAAGAGAGAGTAAGTAAACAGAAATTGGAGGTAATAACAACTCTTTTTAGGAGTTTTGCTATATATAGTACAAAGAAATGGAAAGGTAACTGGTAGAGGAAGTGGGACTAAGAGAAGATTGTCTTGATTTTTGTTGAACATTTTAAGTGACGTATAACAAGCATACAGAATGTACAAAAAGCCTAGGTAAAATGTGAAATGTTTTTATAAGGTCAATACTACCCAAATCAGGAAATAGAATAGTACCAGCACCCTGGAAGAGAAGACTCCCTTTTGCCCCATCCCAAGCACCGTGCACCCAAAAGTAACCAGTGTTTTGACTTTTAACACCAGAAATTTGTTTTTTCACTTTTTGAACTTTATATTATGATATTATTTAACATGTGCACTTTTGTGTCTGGCTTCTTTCTCTAACATGTTTACAAGATTCACCTGTGTTGTTGTGTGCAGGAAGAGCTAATTTATTCTAATTTCTATACAGTATTTAACTGTATGTTATACCACTTTGTGACTTAAGTTTCATTCTCTGGATCTAATTTAATGAACAGAACTTATTAATTTTAATGTAGTAACATTTGTTAATCTTATCCTTCATAGTGTGTGATTTTGGTATCCTATTTAAGAAAGTTTGCATATGCCAAAATTGTGAAGATATTCTTCTATGTTAATTTCTAGAAGTTTTGTTGATTTGTCTTTCATATTTAGATCTACAATGCTGCTGGAATTAATATACATGTATGGTGTGAAGTAGAGTGCAAGATTCATTTTTTTCTTAGTTGTTGGCACTATAATTGGAAAAAAGTCTTTTCCAATTATAGTATAACTCTTTTCGTTTTATAAATCATGTGACTGGATATATGTGGATATCTAGACTTTCTATCCTACTCAGTTTGTGGTGTTGTCTATTTTTGGGCCATTTACAAACTTAATTAGCATAGCTTTCTATTAAGCTTTGATATCTGATTGTATAAGTCCAACTTAGTCCATTTTTGTTCAACTTTGTCTTGACTGTTATGAATGTTTTCATTTCCATATAAATTTAATAAATAACTTGTCAACTTAATGTCATCATGTTAATTGTAATTTTTTAAATCTGGAGAGATCAATATGAGAAACAACTGGCCTTCTGACAGTACATCTTCCACTTTATGAATTAGTGCTCCAATCTATGAACACAGTATATCCCTCCATTTTCTTTGGGCCTTCTGCAGTTTGGTTCAGCTTGTTTTACAGTTTTCTATGTAGAGGCCTTGCATTTCTTTGGTTTTATTTATTCCAAGTATTTTATTTATGCTATTGTTTATTAATTCTATTGTAAACAGTATCTTTCTAAAAATTGTCATTTTCTGCTTATTTATTGCATTTTTACAGAAGTAGAATTGATGAATTTTGTGTGTATGTATATTAACCATGCATCCAGCAACATGGATCAACTTACTTCTTAATTTTAAAAATTTATCTATAGATTTTTATGGACATTCCAGATATATAGTCATGTTATCTGTATATGACACTTATAATTTTTGCTTTTTAATATTTATATATTTTATTTCCATTCCTTGCCTTACTTCACTGGAGAGGATCTCCCATATAATATTGCATAAAGCTTTGATGGGCCTAGGCACAATGGCTTATGCTTGTAATCCCAGCACTTTGGGAGGGTGAGGCGAGTGGATCACTTGAGGTCAGGAGTTCAAGCCAGCCTAGCCAACATGGTGAAATCTCATCTCCAGTAAAAATACAAAATAAATAAATAAATAAATAGTGAGGTGTGGTGGTTCACACTTGTAGTCCCAGCTACTCTGGAAGCTGAGGCAGGAGAATCGCTTGAACCTAGGAGGTGGAGGTTGCAGTAAGCTGAGATTGTGCCATTGCACTCTAGCCTAGGCAACAGAGTGAGACTCTATCTCGAAAACAAATCAAAACAAAAACTGTGATGGAAGCTTTCTTACCTCATTTCTGATCTCAGATTAGAGAACCATTAAGTGTGATATTTTTTACAAAGTTTTGTGAATATTCTTCACTGAATTAAGGAAATTTCCTTTTTTAATTTGTTATAAGTTTTGTCTTTTAATCATGAACAGGTATTCAGTTTTAGCAAAAGTCCTTTCTCCATTTTTGAAATGATTCATTTCACATCTTTATTTTCTTAATGTGAAGAGTTATGTTGATAGATTTTTAATAGTTAAACCGTTTTTGCAACCCCGGAACAAGTTCACCTTGGTTGGGTTATATTACCCCTTTTGTATCTTGCTAGAATCAATTTGATAATATTTTGTCTGACAGATTTACCTATAAATGCTCATAAATGGTGTTGGCCTGTTATTTTCCTTTCTCCTGGCAATGCCAAGGCCAGCTGATAATACCATGCTATCTCCTGACTGTCAGGAGCTGCTTTTTCTTTTCTTAGTCCCATTTTGGACCAAAGGTAAGCAATATTAGACCACGGGGCATTAATCTAGGATATAGAGCATTTAACCATTGCTATGATTTTGCTGATCAGGAGGTTGTCCAGCGAATGTCGCCTGTAGTTAGGGGAAGGTTAGTGTCTTCCGTTCTTTCTGTTACAGGATGAATTATTCAAACCTCTGGTGTAACAAGGGCTGTAAAGTAGCATTTAAGAATCTGAAAGAGATGCATCAGCCAGCTGCATCAGCTAGGTGAATGTGAGAAACCAAAGGGCCACCCACTATTTTATTAGACTCTGAAGCAGAAGCCTCAGTTATCATCCCAGGATATGAAAACATGTCCCAAAGTTCAGCTGGCCTTTTCTAGAGACCTGGATGCTTTTCTCCTTTAGCCTGGTCCTGAACCGTTCAATTTAACCTCTAAAATTTATAAAGGGACAGCAAGAAGTGATTGCTAAAACATAAACTTTCCCTTGGGTTATGAATTTAAATGTAAACTAGCTTAGAGCAGAAATCACACTTTCTTAAGAAGTAGTAACAGAGGGTCACAGATTCTATTGGGAACCACACAAATAAGACATTGACCCCTTAAGGTGGGCAGACTCATTAAATAGAATTATATAATTTCTGCAAAGCTGGCTGGAAAGTCTCTGAAGTAAACAAACTGGCCATTGTAGCAAGGATAGCCTCAGGAAATTTCAAAGTCTACCAACTTCAAATCATATCTATTATTAGTATAAATACTTGCTGTTTTATCTTTTGTCAGTCAGCATGCCCAGGCAAATGGAATTAATCGAACTATTTGAACTATGTTACCTTCTGGGAGAAGCTAATATGTTCAGGGTAAATACACATCTGTGCTAATGTAGCCCACTCTGCAACTTTTACTTTTTCTTTTTAAGTATAAACCATCGTCATCAAACAAAATTAAATCAGCATTATTCAAAGAAGTCTGTCTGTGCAGGAGAGGTAAGTTCCTGCTCCTTAGGTTGAGGAAAGAGAAAGACTGGGTGTAGAGTGTTGGAGTAACGAGTAGAGATGTGTGAAGAGCAATGAACAATATTTCATAGGAGGTCAAGAAACGAGCTATATAAATGGCTGAATGTTTTCAGTCAGTAGGACAATCGGAGAATCTGTGTAGAACTGAGAAATATTACTAATAATGGTTTGGCTATTTGACCCACCCAGATCTCATGTTGAAATATAATCCCCAAAATTGGAGATGGGACCTAGTGGGAGGTGATTGGATTAGAGCGGGGGATTTCTCACAAATGGTTTCGCACCATCCCCTGATGCTGTCCCCATGACAGTGACAGAGTTCTCATCAGATGTGGTTGTTTAAAAGGGTGTGGCACTTCCCCTCTTTTCTCTCACTTCTGCTTTCACCATATGACTTGCCTGCTTCTCTTTCTGCCATGATTGCAAGTTCCCTGAGGCCTCCCTAGAAGCAGAAGCTGCTATGCTTCCTGTACAGCCTGCAGAACCATGAAATAATTAAACCTCTTTTCTTTATAAATAACCCAGTCTCAGGTGTTTCTGTATAGCAATGCAAGATTGGCCTAATACAGTTACATTTTGTGGAAGCCCTAGGACTAAATCCACTGAGTCCAATTTTAAAAAACAAATACTCTTTGCTATTGCTGCTATAGCTTTTAGATAAGGAGGAGATGCCTTGGTTTCTAGACCTAATGAAAGATTTAAAGAAGCAAAAAGGGCCAGGTATGGTGGCTCAGGCCTGTAATCCTAGCACTTTGGGAGGCTGAGGTGGGCTGATCACTTGAGCTCAGGAGTTTGAGACCAGCCTGGCCAATATGGCGAAACCCCCGTTTCTACTAAAAATAGAAAAAATAGCTGGGTGTGGTGGCAGGCGCCTGTAATCCCAGCTACTTGGGAGGCTGAGACAGGAGAGTCTCTTGAATCTGGGAAGTGGAATTGCAGTGAGCCGAGATCACACCACTGCATTCCAGCCTGGGTGACACAGCGAGACTCCATCTCAAAACAAAAACAAACAAAACAGAAGCAAAAAGACCTCTGATGATTCCTTGTAAATGACTCAGTACCTCCAGTGCTTGTTCAGACTTTCTGTAAACAAAAAGAGAAAATGATTTGTGAATCTAAAATCCTTTAGTAAAAATATTTTCATAGACAGTTATTGTTACAATATTTATGCTTCAACAGGAGCTTGATTTTAACTTAAAAGTATATAATCATAAAAAGATATTTGTTAGTATATATGTGTTATGTATAATTAGTCTAGGAAGATAATTCTCATTTTGATTTGTCCATTATTTTGAATTATCATAAGTTTGGTGAAGAAAAGAGCTTGCAAAAGACTTTTGAATTACTAATGTGCTTTGATTGTGTCCCCACCCAAATATCATTTTGAATTGTAATCCGAATTGTAACCCCCACATGTTGAGGGAGAGACCTGGTGAGAGGTGATAAGATTATGAGGGCAGTTTCCCTCATGCTGTTTTTGTGATAGTGAATGAGTTCTCACGAGATCTGACTGTTTGATAAGTGTCTGGTAGCTTCCTCCTTCTCTCTCTCCTGTTGCCTTGTGAAGAAGGTACCTGCTTCCCCTTCACCTTCTGATATGATTATACGTTTCATGAGGCCTCCACAGCCATGCAGAACTGAGTCAATTAAACCTCTTTTGTTTATAAATTACCCAGTCTCAGGTAGCATCTTTATAGCAGTATGAAACCAGACCAAGTATCTTACTTAAAATTTAGGTAATTTTATTCAAATCCAATTATTTCAATTGCCTTTTCTTTTGTAGGGTAAAGAAATACATCTTAGTGTTACCTAATGTCCATTTTAAGAAACCCAAAGACAATTGAGGTATGAAAGACATCTTAATGGATTCATTATTCTGAATTTGAGGCTTGAATTTAGGAAAGACAAAATAAAAAATAATTGCTAAAGAAGATAGACATCCTACAAACATCATAAATATCTAAAGAAAAACAGGTTTGTAGGCAACATTATAAAAATATACAGCAATAACAATAATGATGATAAGGAATGTAGTTTTACTTCCAAAAGCAAGGACTATTTTTAAAAATGACTAAAGACTATTTCAAAAAGTACCAAAAGTTAACAAATTCTGCAGAATCTCTACCAATCTGAGCATAAAATAACTTGGTCACTTTACAGAAAAAAAATCCCAAATTCTAATGTTATTAGTTTTGTGCATTATTAGTATAATAATTTATTAATCTATGTTTATATGTGTGTGAATTTTGACATACACAGATATATAAATGTAGAGATTTATTACCTACTTAGGTAATAATTTAAAGCATTTAACTATAGCTTAAAAAGAGAAATGCAGTTCCTAACAGCTGGGAGAGAATTGTAGTTTTTTTAATTTTTGTGTTCTTTCTTTCCTTCTTTAGTGATTTTCTTAAAGACTCTAATTCTTCCTCCAGATGCCACCTGCCCCCTCCTGGACCCAAGTTGAATTTTTTGGCTTCAGTCCTTATCTTCTTTGTACTTGAAGCCACAGTTATGGTGCCCACCAGCCCAAGTTTTCATTTGAAGGGCTTGTTACACTCACAGTCCCTGTTGAGGGAGGGGCCGTAGGCAGGCATTTGCTCTGTCATGGGTAACCACCAAGTAGTGACTAAGTCCTGGAAAACAGACAGAAAGTGATGGGCACCCATCCCAGTAACAGTCAAGCCAAAGCACGGCCTGTGACTTTTGAGGTGATCTGTGAATAGCTCATCCTAAAGAGGAAAAAGCAGGTTTAATCAGATCTTCATTCTCAAAAATTCAAACTGATGAGAACAAGAGTAATCTAGCAGTAAGGCGCCATGGCTGACGTTGCAAGGATTCATGAAAGTTAGAGACCATTTTACAGAAACTGAAGCCAGAGAGGCTATGTCACTTGCCTAAGGTCAACTAGCTAATCTGAATACTGCATTACACGACACTTCATGGCCACTGAAGATTCACAGGACAAGGGTAAGGAAGCCACTCGAGAGCAGCAAGACACCAGAAGCCATCCTCATAGAAGCAGAGATGCCGCATTAATGTTGGGTAGAGGGAGAATCCCCAGACTCTTGCTGAAACCCTAAAGCTCCTCCATCCTTATCCAGTCTCCAGGAGTCTCAGCCATTGCAGGGTTCCTGCTTTGGGACCTGGATGAGCTCTCCATCTTCCTTATTGCCATGTGAACCCTAATATTAACTCCCCACTATCACTTGAGCTAACATGAAGACTTTTTTTTTCCCAAAATTTTTATTTTGATACCATCCACTTACCAAACCATCAAGAAAGATAATATTTCAAAGAGAAAAAAAAAACAACAAAAAACAAGAAACAGAGATATAGGTATCAAACCACAATTATTCCCCCAAAACACTGCTGTTGCAAAAAGGATAGAAAGACAAAATCCCATAGACTGTTAGAGAATAGCTTTAAAAACAAGCACGAATATTTTGTAAAGTTATGGTTTTCACTACAGTGTATGGATAGGTTCAAACACTGGATAATTAAAGAAAATTCATCTTGTTTGGCCTGGGAATACAGTAAGATTTCTTCTATTCCAGCTGAAGAAATAAAAACAAACCAACATGAGCTTCTGAAGTTAATATTGAAATTATCTTTACCAACTGAAGATAGCATGAGAATAAAGGGAGAGAAGGTGAACAAATAGCAAAGACAAGTAGTCTTGAAATTTAGGCTCTACCTATAACCAATAAGCTTGTCTAACACAGCCTTCCTACAGCCTTATCCTGGGCTTCACGTCCCTCCTCCAAACTTAGAAATACCTGAATTTAGAATATACATCTCAACCTTCATGTCTTCTTTCACCTTTCTCTATGAGTTCTTTACTTAGGGGTAAGGGATCACAGTGCAGAGAAAACTGTTATTTATTATTCCAGCTACTGTTAAGATAAAGTGAACCAAGCTCATCAACAGAAAGAAAGCCTTCAGAAATCAGAACTTAATAACTCCAACTGGGTGCTTTGAAAAGGCATTTCCAACAGGATATTTAGTTTTGCTAAGAGACCAGCAATCATTTTAAATAATGATGTTCAGGGCTGACTTTTTGCTGGTTCACCTGGGTTCATACTCACCAGTTGTCTATTATGGCTGGCAGCTTTTCTGATTGGTCAGTACTACTGCTCAATCCATAGGTGCATATGCTGAATATCACTCTTGGTTACGTCTTGGTTTCTGTACCTATTATGTGAAAGGAGTCCTAGAAAAAGATTCACCTGTGTAGACAGACTTGTATATACAAGTAGACATTCATATATTGTTGATAGCGTTGGCTAATTATTTTACTAATGAACTCATTCAATAACCAGAGTTTCAGTTCCTACAATATTGTTTTCCCTTCCTTTCTTAGCAGAGATGGACAAGAAAAATGTATTTCCTGTACTTCTTGTTTGTTACTCAAGGCTTGCTTACACCTCTCTGCTTTACCTCCCACTAGTCTCCTGTGGTTTGGGTGGACTGATCTGCTTGGTAGATTCTCAGTCTGCCTGAACATTGACTTGTTTTGGTGCCTTTAACTGTGTCTGACCTTTAAAGGCTTCCATGTTTTCCCAAAATAACGTGGTAATTATTCTCAAATCTTGAGGCCTTCCCTAGAACACCAACTAAAGTCAGTACTTTCTTTTAGTTTTCTGGTTCTTAGTATCTTCACTAATACTCAGTGATGATTTATTGCTTGAAAATATTTTAGCTTATTACATAAGTGCATTTATAGGTATTTTTCTGTGCATATATGTGATCTACCCATTTAAAGTGCAAACTCCTTGAAATTTAAAATTGTAAAATGGACCCCAACACTTAGCATATCAGCTGTGAAGTGTGTAGAATAGATGGAGTTTTGTCCTAAGCTTGTGAGAGACATTACGTATAGGGTGTTTTTCCTAGCAATCAGCTCCATTGTGAGCCCGGAGCTCAAAATGCAAGACTTGTGGGGCTCATAGAGTTAAATTTCAATGCTGTAACTTCCATATTTGCATTCCCTTTTCCTTCCCACAAGTCGCAGAAAGTGTAGAAAGACTGTAGGTATGGGAGAGGAGGAAGAAGTTGGAAAATTATCCAATACCAGGAACTCCTTAGGGTGGCATTATGGAGGCATCACAGGAATGTGAGAGGACAGGAGGGAAAGGCAGGCAGAGGCATGACCAAAAAAGTGATGGGAGCATGCCTCCTTTATAATTTTGCAAAGCCTTCTTGATTTTGTGCCTTAAAAATGAAATATTTCATAACGAAACCTAATTAATGTTTGAATTATGACCTGACCTATGGGGACAAAAGTATGGTAGGCAGAATAATGCCCTCCTGCAAAGAAGTCCATGTCCTAATCCTCAGTCCTTGTGAATATGTTATCTTATGTGGCGAAGAGACTTTGCAGATGTGATGAAGTTGAGGATGTTGAGATAGGGAGATTATCTTGGGTCATCTAGTTGGTCTTAATGTCATCACAAAGGTCCTTACAAGTGAAAGTGGGACAGAGTCAGGGGGAAGTGTGCTGCTGGTTTTGAAGGTGTAGAAAGGGGCCATGAGTGGAGAAATGCAGACAGCCTCTACAAAAGGCTGGAAAATGCAAGGGAATAAATTCTCCCCAAGAGGTTCCAGTAAGGAACAGTTGATTTTACCCTGGTACCATGACATATTTCTGACCTACAGAACTTTATAACAAAAAATATGCATTGTCGTAAGCAGCCAAGTGTAGTTATTTGTTACAGTTCCTACAGAAAACTTATAGAAAAGCAAATGCAGTGCATCAAGCACTTTATGTTGGAAGACCTAAGTGGGACACCCAACATAAACTGGGGAGCTCAGGGAAGGTTTCCCTATACATAGGAAATAAATGGAAAAGGAGTTTCCAGGTCAAAGAGGAGGAAAAAGAACATTCTGGTCTATGGAGTCAGGGTAGGGGTGAGACAAGAGCAACAAAAGGAATAAGGTAAGAAACAAGAGTTGGTTTGGAACACCACAAATCATCCAGCCTTGTTGAAAAACAATGTGGCAAGAGATGAAGCAGGAGAGGTGGACGGGGGAGAGCAGAGCAAATTCTCTCCCTGGGGAAGGGTTTAGGTTTTCAATAAGAGCTCATGGGGAGGCAATGAAATGTTTTAAAGAATGGTGTGGCCGGGCGCGGTGGCTCAAGCCTGTAATCCCAGCACTTTGGGAGGCCGAGACGGGCGGATCACGAGGTCAGGAGATCGAGACCATCCTGGCTAACACAGTGAAACCCCGTCTCTACTAAAAATACAAAAAATTAGCCGGGCGTGGTGGCGGCGCCTGTAGTCCCAGCTACTCGGGAGGCTGAGGCAGGAGAATGGCGGGAACCCGGGAGGCGGAGCTTGCAGTGAGCCGAGATCGGGCCACTGCACTCCAGCCTGGGCGACAGAGCGAGATTCCGCCTCAAAAAAAAAAAAAAAAAAAAAAAAAGAATGGTGTGTGTTTGTGTTTGTGTGTGTGTATGTGTGTGTGTGTATGTGCATGTGTTAGAGGACGGAATGACAGTAAAATTTGCATTTAAAATTACACTAAATATGTGTGTGTGTAGACACACACACATATATTTTAAATGCAAATTTAAAATAATATTAAAATAAAATAATTTTAATACATTTTAAATGCAAATTTTAAATAAAATAAAGTTGCACTAAATACACACACACACATATACACAAAACTTTCCCTTTCAGCAAATAATCCCTGAACAGAAGTAAACAACAGCGATTTCAAATATGAGCCTGGGTCCAAATGCCACAAGCCACAGGCTCTCAATATCACAAGGCAGGGTGTTAGATTTACAGTTAGACTCTCTTTCAACGTGGGTGACAATTCGTAGTGTTCTTCAGGAGGGGAGACTGCATCTGCTGCTTTCTTCTGCACCCTCAATCCCTCCTCTTTTTAGTGGAGTGAGTAGGAGAGGGATTTATTCAATGAGGGCACCCTGGGTGGTTTGGGGATGCTTTAGTCCCCACCTAATCTCTATCAGACCCAACCAAAGCCACTCCAAACATTATGTAATAGTAATACTTTTCCTTAATGTGGATAATCTTAAAAGTGAGAAGATATACAGCTCTAGAAAAATTTTAAATGGTTTGTACATATGCTGTCATAAAAATAATAATCAAAGCAACAGCTGTAAGAGAAATCCATAAACATCAATCCCCACCTCATCCCTAACCCCCCAATATCCAACCTCTGAGAAACACCACTGGAGTTTTAAGTTAATAAATAGTTTATAGATTCTCCTGAGCTTCCCTCTGGAGGTTGCCAATATATTGTGACTCCACACTCTCATGAATTCTGAGTTTTCTCTGCTTCCCTCCACAAAAGATTTATTATAGTTACCGAGGGAATAGTCTATTTGCAGAACGATGAAATAAAATTATGATTTCATTCTAATTAGAATGACCACTTTCACTTAAAGCCTCCCCTCTCCCCGCAGAAATGTACACAAGAATCTCAACTTCATCTCTGACCTTGTCAATTTCTTCTGGGATACTGTCTTAGTTCCAGGGGCTGTAACAAAATAACATAGACTGGTGTTAAATTGGCTTAAACCAGTTATTTATTTCTCACAGTTCTGGAGGTTGGGCAGTCCAAGATCAAGGCACTCGGAGATGTGGTGTCTGTGGGGGCCTGCTTCCTGGTTTGCAGATAGCTGCTTTCTTGCTGTGTTCTCACATGACAGAGATCTCATCTCTCTTTCTCCCCGTCTCTTTATTTGAGACAGAGTCTCACTCTGTTGCCCAGGCTGGAGTTCAGTGGTACACTCTCAGCTCACTGTAGCCTCTACCTCTTAGGCTGAAGTGATCCTTTCACCTCAGCCTCCTGAGTAGCTGGGACTACAGGAGTGTGCCACCATGCTCGGCTAATTTTTGTACATTTTGTAGAGAGGAGGTTTTGCCATACTGCCCAGGCTGGTCTCAAACTCCTGGACTCAAGCGATCCACCTGCCTTGGCCTCCCAAAGAGGTGGAACTGCAGGCATGAGTCACCATTCCCAGCCTTTTGTCTCTTCTTAGAAGGGCACTAAAGCCCATTCATGAGTGCTCTACCTTCATGACCTAATTACTTTCCGAAGAGCCCACTTTCACCACCACATTGGGGATTAGGATTCCATTATATGAACTTTTATGGGGGAACACAAACCATTCAGTCCATAGCAGATATGGTGAGACTTAGGTATGAAATGTTTTCCTTTAACTTTTACTTTTGTTGCCATCTTTGTTAAAAATAGTTGAAAGATAGAAAATGACTTAGCTCTGCAGTTCTGGAGGACTCACTGGTACTCCACTGCATCCTGTGTTTACCCAGCTCAACCCAAGCTAATGGAGAAGTAGATTTCCTTCTCCAGGAAGGGTCAAGGCCAGGAAGAGAGGTGGACAGGTCTCAGAAAGCAGGCGGTGTCAAATACTGAGCAAAAGCCAAGCTTAGAAGGAGGAAATGTAGTGTTTATGGAACCAACTTGCAAATGCAAACATGAGCGAACCAAGGCAATGTAACAAATGATCCTCAACAGCTGGATTTCTTCAGTGCTGAAACTTATAATAAACATCCATGGCTATCTTTGCAACATGATTTGTCTGTAAATATACATACATCTATTTAATAGAACCACAAGGATTAGTTAACAAAAAAAATTGCCTAAGAATCATCAACTTTCACTTCTCCAATTGGGTCACAATCTACAAGTTAATCTGTTAGTAAAAAAAAAATAAATAACTTTTCTCTCTAATTGTGGTGGGAATCAGTAATTGTAGGATTCCCAGGAAGATTCTGAAAAGCCCTTGGATATTGAAGGATTTGGATTGCAGTTTTCTCAATCTGTTAAATGTTGAGGAGGGGGGTGGAGAAAATACACCTTTTTTTCCCCCCACAATCCTAAAAGTTTATGAACTTTCAGAGACACAGGAGCCAACCTGAAAGAGTTCCCAGTGGTCAAAGCTGGAACCATCTGAGCAACAAAATTAATAATGTAGTATTGAATTCTAGCCAAAAATATAAAATAAATATACATGGGTCCATATTGACATAACAAATACTGAAATAAATGATTGAATAAACAAGAGAGATGGAACAAATCTTCCTTACAGAATAATTCTAAATAATAATATATGGATATTCCCTCCTCTGGGATGGAGTTTAATCTTGCCCTCATCTTGAGTGTGGGTTGAATTGAATCATGCCATTCAGAGTAGAGTGTATGGAAAGAGAAAAACAGCTTTGCAGTAGAGAAACCTGGCAGACACAACCTTAACTAAGGGATCAAGGTCAAGTCACCAGTGATAAGTCACGTGGCCATCGTGCCATCGTCCCTGAGAGGATGAGATGGAGAAGGCACTTCATCTCTGAGGCTTTCCTCCCCCAAGTCTCATCATGAGAAGAAAACAGTAGACAACACCCACATGAGTGGGTGTCGAGGTACCCCCACAAAACTATACCTTACCAGAATACTTTATCACAATACTTTACTAGAATTCCTTACAGCTGTCGAAGTCAAGAAAAGACAGAGAAACTATTATGAATTAGAGGAGACAAAAGACACAGGAAGTTAAATGCAGCATGGTATCCCGGCCGGGATCCTGAAAGGGAAAGGGGTTAGCCTAAAAGCTAGTGACAGCTACATCAAGTCTGGAGTAGTGTTAATAGTGGCAGATCAATGTTAATTTCTTTTTAAAAATATTTTTAGTAGAAATGAGGTCTCGCTGTGTTGCCCAGGCTGGTCTCGAACTTCTGAGCTCAAGCGATCCTCCTGCCTGCCTTGGCCTCTCAAAATGCTGAGATTACAAGGCGTGAGCCACCGTTCCGGGCCCAATGTGAATTTCTTAGTTTTGACAAATGTGCCATGGTTGTCGAAGCTGTAGGCATTAGGAGACACCGACCGAGGGGTATATAGAGGACTCTCTCTACTATCTTTGCAACTTTTTTGAGTTCCAAAAGAAAGTTTTTTAAAAAAACAACAAAAAAATGCACTTGTACGCCATAAATTTATACTAAAAACAATAAAATCAAAAATTATTTAAAAAACAACAAAGTTTATAAACTTAGGGTGCAAATAGAAACTTCTTGAAAAGCAGCAGCCGATCCCCTCCCCCAACCCGCCTGTACAGCACCCTAGCGAGGGGTGTGAGGGTCACAGCCTGGCTCTCCCGCGATGGGCGGGCGCGTCCAGCCGCGACTCCTCCCCGGAGCCTCACCGGCGCCGGACTCTGCCCTGGGCGCGCCCCGCGGGGCGGAGCCAAACCTGCGGGCGGTGGCGGCTGCACTCCCAGGACCCTGGCAACCGACCCTGGCCCCAGGGCCCGATCACCCAGGGGAGGAGCAGCACCGGGACCCCGTGCCGGCTGGGCGCACCCCAAGGTAGGCGAGTCCGAAGGTAGGGATCTTCGGGCCCGGTCCCTGCGGCGCGCCCCCGCATCCCCTCCAGGTATGTGGGTGTCCAGGTGCCTTTCCAGCGGCTTCCCCAGCGGAGCTCCTGGCATCAAAGACATTTCCTGTAAAAGGGTCCTTGGTGAAGAGGTAATCCTTCCTGAAAACCTAGGTTCTGGGCTCGAATTTCCTGGGCGAGAAGTTTTTTCTCCACTGGGAAGAGTTACTTTTTTTCCGCAGAGAGGAACCCCTACTTAACCCGGCGCACACCTGATTATTTATTTAGGTTGTTGTTATACAATCCGTTTGTCAGGGGTCCCCGCGATTTCTGCCTGCTAATTTCAGAGGCTGCGGAGAAAAGCCCTGCGGTAAACGCCCTGACCTGGGAACTCCAGCGTGGTGACTTTGACAGGTCACTGCGCTCGTATTTTTTAAACAGCAGAGATGAATGAGGGTGGCTGTCTTCATTCATTTGCCCGGGCTTCCGCAGCTGCAGGTGTAGTTAAAAGAACAGCCCATTGCTTGACCGTTTCCTTCATGTTGAGTAGGCATCATGAGATTTTAGAGCTGGAAGTTACAGAGTGCTAGGCAGCTAGACAAAGGAACACTTATCTTATTAAAGACTAGTATGGGACCGTGCAGGTGTAGTTTTTAGGCTGGATAATAACATAGCTGTGAATTTTCAGCCTTTTTGGAAGTGAAGACAAAATTGAATATAAGGATCAGAAAAAGCAACAAGCCCTGAAGCTAACTGAAGCTGCGTCTGTTCCCCATTATATTCTAATTGTTTTATTTTAGGAATCAAAACCTCTTTTACTTTCTTGGTGTATATAGATCGGATGAAGTGTCAGAATACAAAAAGGAATTATTCTGTGTTTGTGATAGAGAGGAGATAATCTGCCCTTTTGATTTTACCTAATGCTATTAAATATTCAGAGCTACTGAAGTCCGGTTTTCCTGAAATGTGAGCTGGGCAGGAGTGTCAGGTACCCTGGCAGACACAATTGGTGCTGTTGTTACGCTTTTCCCCTGCTGCCCACTCCCTTCTCCACCGCACTCCCAGTTTGAGTGAAGGCCCTTGACACAGAGGAATTTCTGCCCAAGGCAGGGAGTGTCCCCGTGTGGTTCCTCAAATGTTTACAGAAAGAATGAAAACAACTATGCTTCCTGGGACCCGGGCTGACGTCACAAGGCCAACGTCATAAGAAGGTTCTTACCTCTTGTTATTTACAAAATAAATTGATCCCTTGTCCTAACTAGAGACTTTTGAAATTAATACTGATGCTATTTTGTGAATTACGGATAGGCATGTTATTTGTTAGCTTATTTGTTTACAGTGTGCTCAACACTGAAGGTGAGTTGTAATCCAAATTTTGGCCAAAGCTAAAAAACGTAAGCTAGATTTAGACAAAGCTGAAAAATGAGGTGTATGTTTGCTTGGAATAATGACTGAAAAGGGAAATAACTGAAGATTTTGGTGGGAATGTAAAAGTCTTTTAAAGTAGTAGTTTCTCATCTTTTGAACTGAGATATTTACATCAAAATTATATGGCTATTTATTGACTGAAAATATTTCATAATGGCAAAATTTTACCATGAATTTACTAACATGTTTAAATGAATGTCATTTACTAAGCACAAAAACAGCCATTTATGTGGGTTTGGAAAACGAGAGAGAGAGAGAGAGATTGTGTGTGTGTGTGTGTGTGTGTACATTCAGTTTTAGAAACTATTTGGTGCATCTGTAAATTTGTGGGCCTATTCATGTAATCACTAAAACAATATTTATTGAGGGCACTGTGTTCTGTGTGAGAGAACCAGATGGGAGGGGAAGAAGGTCTGGGCCAAACACAGCCCTGTGTAAATAAGACACAGTTCTGTCCTCCTGGAATTGACCACATTGGAGTCCTCCAGGCCACCCCAAGTCAAGGCCATAGATTTACAGACCACAATGATCCATTCAATTTCGACCGTGACTGAAACCAGATTAGTTTCGAATCACATATTTCCTTAAATTGATTTAAATAGTCAAATCTAAAAATGATAGAGGAGCTTGTGTGTTATTCTGGTCAGTGGTTTTCTCTTTTGTTTAGGTTGGGGAAGAACTTAGGAATCATGTGTTTCAGGCTTAATGCTATGAAATATTAACTTAAAATAGCTAAGTATCAATTTCATGCAAATTAAATAAAAACTAAACTTGTAGTATGGATGACAATAATCTAGAGACAAAAATTAATAAACAAAAAATTTAAAACGGAAAAAAAATCTGTCCATTAAATTATTTTTTTGCTATAAATTAGAAAAATATGACTATAATTTGATTTTCCCCCTGGAGGAAGACAGCATCTTTATTCAAGTTATTCTTACTTTTCCTTCTGGTTTTTTTTTTTTTAACAACTTTATTGGAGATATAATTTACGTACCATGAAATATATCTAAGTGTTTCAATGATTTTTGGTAAATGTATTGAATGGTGCAACCATTAGCACAATCCAATTTTATATCATTTCATCATTCCCCAAACATCCCTGGGACCTGTTTGCAATCACTCACCATTCTTACCCCAGCCCCAGACAACCCCTAGTCTATTGTGTCTGTTTAGATCTGCCTTTTCTGGACATTTCATACAGATGGAATCGTACAATATATAGTCTTTAGCATCTGGATTTTTTCAGTTAGAATAGTTGTTGAGATTTATTCAGGTTGTCACATGTATCTGTAGTTGGTTCCTTTTTATTGCTTGACTGGGGTTTATTCCATGCCGTGGCTATGCCACATTTTGTTCACCATTTAGTAGACGTTTATGCAATTACATTTGCATGGTAAAACAGATATGTTGGTGCAGCTTCCATGGTAGCATAATGTGAGAATAACTGATGTGAGCCAGCCTCTTATTTGGTGCTTTGACTCTCTTCTATGATAATTTTAAATATGAATGCCAAGAGTTAAACATCCAGGTTCCTATTAAGCAGTGGTGTTTTCTGCGTATAACTGTCTAGAGAACAAACCAACATTAAGAACTTCTTAACTTGGCCGGGCACAGTGGCTCACGCCTGTAATCCCAGCACTTTGGAAGGCCGAGCTGGGCGGATCACGAGGTCAGGAGTTCGAGACCAGCCTGACCAATATAGTGAAACCCCATCTCTACTAAAAATACAAAAACTAGCCGGGCATGGAGGCATGCGTCTGTAATTCCAGCTACTCAGGAGGTTGAGGGAGGAGAATCGCTTGAACCCAGGAGGCAGAGGTTTCAGTGAGCCGAGATTACACTATTGCACTCCAGCCTGGGTGACAGAGCGAGACTCGTCTGAACTTCTAACTTTCTCCAGCAATTTGGGAGGCTGAGGCGGGTGGATCACCTGAGGTCAGGAGTTGGAGACCAGCCTGGCCAACATTGTAAAACCCCTTCCCTACTAAAAATATTTTTTTAAAAATTAGCTGTGTGTGGTGGCGTGTGCCTGTGATCCCATCTCCTCGGGAGGCTGAGGTAAGAGAATTGCTTGAGCCTGGCAGGTGGAGGTTGCAGTGAGCTGAGATCTCGCCACTGCACTCCAGCCTGGGCAACAGAGCGAGACTCTGCCTCAAACAAACAAACAAACAAACAAACAAACAAACAAAAAAGAACTTCTTAACTTTGCAAGAACATTGACTTTTGGTATACCACTATTAGGAATCAGGAAACTGGAATAGCAGTTTCCCTCCAGAATTGTTTTCTTATATATCTCCATTGATCTTCCTTTGTGCTATTATGGCAAATGCATTTTGGGGGTGGGGGCGGGTCATGTTTGACAACTTATGCTTAAATATCCTCTTAGGGAGATTTCTGTAGTTGAACAGAAATCCTTTTATAAAAATCTAGTCAGTTCTGTGAGTCTAAAAAGAAGACAGTGTCTCTCTGAATGCCTTTAAGTTCCTACTCAAATTGCAAGTTTCTTTTGGGGGAAAAAAAAGAGCATCAAAATAACTTGAGGTCTGTTTTTGTGTGTATGTGTGTTTCAAGACAGGGTCTTATTCTGTCACTCACGCGGGAGTGCAGTGTCAGGATCCTAGCTCACTGAAGCCTCAAACTCCTGGGCTCAAGTGATCCTCCTTCCTCAGCTTTCTGTATGGCTGGGACTACAGGAACGTGGCACCACGCCTAGCTAATTAAATTTTTTTTTTCACAGATGAGGTATCACAGACTGGCCTCCAATTCCTGGCCTTAAGCAATCCTTCCACGTTGGCCTCTCAAAATGCTGGGATTACAGATGTGAACCACTGTGGCCAGCTTTAGAAGTCTATTTTATGGGCAATTTAGAATGCAAAAGATTTTTTTTTAACATCTACAATTTGAAAAGAAGATAATGTAGGTTAAATAATATAGTTTTCCAAAGCTGAATGTCTTCATTTGCAATACATTTTTTTCTGCTGGAAATGTCAAAACAGCTTCCTAAAACTCCTAGGTGAGAATACTACTACTGTTTTGATGATCTCTGTGTGATTGAATGGAGTAATCAATCTCGACTGGTAATATACCTTTGTTTCCTTGACAAGGATTTTTAAAATTCTAAAACAAATGCATTTTTTTTTAGCCTTATACTGATGATTTTACACCAAGTATCTCCTAAGAGGTATTTACCATCTACAGGAATCCACCTTCATCATTCTCACTTTCAAATACTCTAGGGATCAGATTAGGGCGGAGACATTCACCAAGCTATGTTGGTTTATCAAGAGAAAGAAGGCTTGATTGGTATTGAAGTGTAAGCACCTGCTATTTATTTTGATGAGGTCACTTATGTTGTTGTGATCTGATACAAGGAACTTAGTTTTACCCAAAGTGGGAGGCTGCCTCTGGCACTTCTGTCTTTCTATAAACACCTGGAATTTGGTAGGACGCTGCTCTTGGATACGTCAAACATCTTCATGGTGTGGGAGGGTGGGCGACGGTATTGATGAAAAGTAGGGTCATGGCTGGGCTTGGTGGCTCACGCCTGTAATCCCAGCACTTTGGGAGGCTGAGGTGGGTGGATCGCCTGAGGTCAGGATTTTGAGACCAGTCATAGGCAACATGGTAAAACCCCATCTCTACTAAAAATACAAAAATTAGCCAAGTGTGGTGACATATGCCTGTAGTCCCAACTACTCGGGAGGCTGAGGCAGGAGAATCGCTTGAACCTGGGAGGCGGAGGTTGCAGTGAGCTGAGATTGAGCCACTGCACTCCAGCCTGGGTGACAGAGTGAGACTCTGTCGAAAAAAAGAAAAGAAAAGAGAAAAGTAGGGTCCTGGCTGTTTCAGACCCTGAATAAGTAGACATTTTCATCATTGATCCAACAGTGTATATGCAGATGGACAAATATGAAGAATGAAAACATATTGTGATCTAGAAAGCTATTAGAAAAGGAATGGATAGATGAGAAAAAAAGTTCTAGGTTCATGAATTAGATTTAAAGTTTGTTGGAAATATTCTTATATTTCCTATGTATTATTACATATTTCCTTCTACTTTATCACCTTTAATAAACAGGCTTTCCTTGTTTCTGTCATACTGAATGCTAAGTTTAATTGACTAGTCACGTAGCTTGAGCTAGAATCAGCAGCCCAGTTGCCTGTTGTTTTTAACAACACTGATTCCATTGCTATCTATCTATCTCTCTATATGTGTATATATATAGATATATATATTTGATCATTTACACTGTTTTGGGGGTCAAGAATTTGAATGAAGAAAAACAAATCCAATTAATTTTGGCTTCCAGTTACTTCTGATAAAATCAGTGGAGGTTCTTGGATTTTGAAATCTCAATTGTGCATTGCTTTTTCTAGATCCTGCCAGATTACTAATTTTTTAAATAACATGTACAAATTCATCTTTTTCAGTGTAGAGTATTGTAAGTTTTGGGAAATTGTTATAGTCATAGAACCATGATCACTAACAAGATATATTCCGCCACCCCAAAGTCCTACGTATTCCTTTTGTAGTCAACCTGTCTCCCACTGCCAGTCCCAAGTAACCACTAATCCCTTTTGATTCCTACAGTTTTTACTTTTCTAGAATGTCAAATAGATGGAACCATAGAATATGTAACCCCTTGAATTTGGCTATTTCAGTTAGCATGATGCATTTGACACTTATCTATGTTGTTGTGTGTATCCCGTAATTCGTTCCTTTTTTTTTTTTTTTTAAACAGTCAGACTCTGTCGCCCATGCTGGAGTGCAATGGCACAATCTCAGCTCACTGCAACCTCTGCCTCCTAGGTTCAAGCGATTCTTGTGCCTCAGCCTCCTGAGTAGCTGCGATTACACACATGCCCCGCCACAACTGGCTAATTTTTGTATTTTTAGTAGAGATGGGGTTTCGCCATGTTGGCCAGTCTGCTCTCGATCTCCTGACCTCAGGTGATCAGCTCGCCTCGGCCTCCCAAAGTGCTGGGGTTACAGGTGTGAGCCACTGTGCCTGGTCCATTCCTTCTTAATGAGGAGTTGTATTCACCTGTTGGTGAACATTTGAATTGTTTGCAGTGTTTGGCAATTATGAACATTTGTGTGCAGGTTTTATGGAATATAACTTTTCATTTCACTTGGATAAATACCAAGGCAGAGGGTTTCTGGGTTGTATACTATGTATTTAACTATATAGGAAACTGCCAAGCTGTTGTCCACAGCAGCTCCACATTTTCCATCCCCATCAGCAACAGACAGGAATTCCACCTGTTCCACATCCTCACCAGAACTGTTATGGTTTCTCTTTTTCCCTTTGTTGGATAGTTTTTTAAATGACGTAAATTATGTTCAAGCTAAAATAATCCAGGACAAGCTCAGAAAACTGTAGGTATTTTATAAATTCCTGGGCTTTTCACTTCTAAAGTATTTTATAGAGCCACAAATGACATTTTCTAAAAGGACATCACGTAAATGTTGCAAGTGACTGTGACATATGTCATTGACCTCAGCTTCCTTTTATATTTTATTGACTGGCAAGTGTTAATCAGGTTTTGGGGTGACTTGTTAATAGAGAAGTTCAAGTCAGGAGGAACAATTGGCTGATGGGGTAAGGAAGGAATTGTGAGGGGAAAACTAAGCTTGGGAACTGACACTTTCAAATCATGTCCTACAAGCAAATGTCCACAATAAGTTGTGAGTATAAACATTATGTTTCAATATTAATTTAATGTGCATGAAGTCAGATACTCCATTAAGCACTTTTCATGCAATATCTCATTTAATCCTCACATAACTCTGAGAAAGTTGGCATTCTCATCTGAATTTTTCTGTTGAGGAACCGAGGCTTAGGAAGTTTAAATCATTTTCCAGGACCTCCCAGCTGATGAGGAAGTGGAACAGAGTCTTGTAGGCAGAACAACTGAGTGCAAATCCCTTGTTTTTAAGCCATGCAGCCAAACTGCCTTTGTTCATGGAGTAAATCTACTGGGACAACAACATCTGTTCAGGCTCCTGAAGGACACACCTGGGACCTCCCATCGGGAGTTCTGTGACTGTTACTTAGTGACCTACTTTGGAAAACTTTGATTCTTCAGCTATCTTGGGCCCAAGAAGTTGAAGCTTAGAAATTCCTTCAGAATGTAGCGGAGGCAAAGTGGTAAGTTAGAAGGAGCTAGCAGACTCCTGAGAAAGAGCCAGACAACTCGTGGCTTGGGATCCAATGGCCACCAACTAGTTATCTTTGTTTATGTTGTTGAGCCTTGTTTCTTCATCTGCAAAATGGGAATAATAATGCCAACCTCTCAGGGCATATGTGAGAAGTATTATAGAGAGCATACCCTACCGGGCATACAGTCCTCACTTAACAAATCCTGGCCCCTGCTTCCCACTCTTCTCCAGATGGGAAGGGATGCGTGTGCTTTGCACCTTTTTGCAGTTTAGTTGCTGAACTGAACATTGGCTGAAACTTTCAGCTGTTTTTCAATGCTTCAAATTATGCCAGTGAACTATGAGGATAGACTATTTCATGAAAAAGACATCTGAATTTGGGGTCAACCTATTTGTGTTCAGTTGATGAGGTTCTTATAACCCTGAAAATCTTACATCTTTTTTTGTGCCTTATTGCATTATATATATATACACACACATATATATATACACACACACACTGAAGATAATAACTATAACACAGTGTCGTAATGATTAATTTGGCAATATGTGAAAAATTATTTGGTAAGTGGCACATGTTTTGTCAATAGTATGTATTTGTATATTGTGTTTACACCAATATTTCATTTTTCCTCCAAAATAGCTTTTATCTTATATCTAAGAATTTTCTGTAGCACTGGCTATAATATATGTGGATATACAAATGAGTAGCATGCAGTTGAATAAAATTAATTCTACTTAGCAAAAGCTTAGATTCTTATTTGAAAACAGAACTTGGGTACAGTGTAACATACATGTCTTTCGTATACTGTGTGTCATTTTCAGGTAAACTGCACAGTCACCTGAGATTTAGCCAGCTGACACTGGATGTCACCATTGTGCTGTGTAAAGTAGCTGCAGAACAGGTGTGCTATTTAGTATTCAGGGCACAGTTAATCTTATCAAAGGTTTGGAGATATGTTCGCTGTTTTCATATAACCAAATTATCCTTGTGGCACTTTTGTAGTAACTTACTTTTTCAGTTTCTAATATTCAAGCTCTATAAAATAGTGATCAAAAATGAACAAATAATCCCTTAGAACCAGGAAACGAAAACCTGAAAACTCAGAAACTGTACTGAAACCAAGCAGGGCTCTTGATTGCAATCCAGAGTAATTGATTCTGGCTGACTTAGTAGAAGAAGAATTTACTGAGAGGATATAGAGCAGCTACTGGAATTGATGGGAATGTTGAAAAACTAGGTTTGGAAAATGGGAAGATCTCATATACTAGGACACCAGTGAAATCAGGTTGTGGGATGAGGAGTTAGGGTCCTCCTCACATAGCCACTAGCCACTGACCACTGGATACTGCCACTGAATTTGCTGCCACTTGAAGCACCACTCTGTGTCACAGACCCCTTCCCTTTCCTGAACAATGACTGGATTTCCACTGCCTCCAGCTCCAACCAGCCAGATGGCCATTCCCTGAGTTGCACTTCCAGCAGAAGCTCTCATTTGGCTGATTCTAGGTGTTGTCCCTATGCCCCAGCTCCAAGGAGTGAGGATGAACAAGAGACCTTTCCTGCAAGACTCATACAGACGGTGCCTCAGCATATCTGGGAAGGAGATTCAAGCACTAGCTAGCCAAAACCTGCCAGACATCCAGGATAGTGCTTTTCAATCAGCAGGCCCCAGATGTGAGTGAAGAATACCTCTGTGTGGTCAATCAGATTTTGTTGCCCCTTCTCTGGGCTGACCTGGGGTCAGTTGTTTACACCTTGCAGTACCTGGCAGCTTCACTCTTGTCTTTGCCTCAATCCTGGGGGATCCATAATAGCAACGGCTAAGCCTGTTTTAATGTGGCCAAGGAGACAAGTCCTTAGGCAAACTGGAAGTCTCAAAAAGTTTAGGTCAAAAAGAAAAAGGTCTTGCAACATTAAAAGAAAAGAAAATGGTAGACTTTGCTGTGTGCCGTGGTTTCCTTAGAACACTACTCTAGCGACCGGGTGCCATGACTCATGCCTGTAATCCCAACACTTTGGGAGGCCAAGGTGGGTGGATCACTTGAGGCCAGTAATTCAAGACCAGTCTGGCCAACATGGCGAAACTCCATCTCTACTAAAAATACAAAAAAATTAGCTGGGTGTAGTGGTTCACCTCTGTAATCCCAGCTACTTGGGAAGCTGAGGCACGAGAATCACTGGAATCCAGAAAGCGGAGGTTGAAGTAAGCAGAGATCACACCACTCCACTCAAACCTGGACAAGAGTGAGACCCTGTTTCAAAAAAAACCAAAAAAACAAAAAACAACAACAACAAAAATCAGAACACTGCTCTATGTACATGCCAGCCTCTGCTCTTGCTTTCCCATTTGCCTGGAACTCTCTTCTCCTAGATCCTAGAGAGCCACACGGCTTGCACTTGATTTCTTCATCTTTTGCTCAAATACCAACTCCTCAGATCAGCTTCCCTCACTGCTCATCTAGAACAGCACCTCCTTTTACCCTCAGTCCCCTGATGGACTTTTCTTCATGTCACTCATCACAGCCTCCCTTAGACTCCCTCTATATTTACCTGTTTGTTTAATGTCTGTCTCTCCCTCTGTACTGAAAATCCTATGAAATTATGGTCTTTGGCTCAGCCCTGTAACCACAGTTCCTAACACAGTGGCTTTCTGTAAATATTTACTCTCTCAATAAATGAATCAAGGGTCAAGTAAAGAAAGGAAACACCCTTGTTACAGTCTCTACAATATGAACAGTGTCTGTAATCTTTTTCTAGGGTTGCTCTAACAAAGTACCACACACGGAGTGGCTTGAACAGGGAAATGGATCATCTCTCAGTTCTAGAGCCTGGAAGTTCAAGATCATGGTGTCTGCAGGGATGTGAGCGAGATCTGTTTCGTGCCTCTCCCCTGCTAGTGGTTTGCTAGTAATGGTTGATGTTCCTTGGCATATAGAAGCATCGCTACATCTCTGCCTTCATTTTCACAGGGCATTCGGTGTTCTCGTCTCTCACCACATTGCCCCTTTTCATAAGGATATCAGGCATATTGGAGTAGGGATCGCCCCTACTCCAGTACCTGACCTCATGTTTACTTAACTAATTATACCTGCAAAACCTTATTTCTAAATAAGGTCCCATTCTGAGGAACTGGGGGTTAGGACTTTAACATGAATTTGGAGGGAGGACACAGTTCAACCCGTCACAGGCACTTATTTGTGTTTATTGTATAAAACTTCTGCTGTTCTCATGTCATTAACCAGAGCACAAGGTTCAGGTAGATTCTCCTGGGTGCCTGGTGGTGTGGTGGTTTATCATATGGATTACAATTCACAATAATATGTGTACATTGCTTTGTGGATTTTAAACTCTTCATTAGATGGTAGCATCATTGTTTGAGGAAACTGACAAATAATCATTGTATTAGCAATAAGGAATTTGTACCATGGATTTGCTAGTCTTAAAGTCCTCCAAAGCAATTTTTCCTTCATAGCCCAGTTCAGTCTGCAGATTATTTAAAATATAACCTGCTTCTTTCCTGGAAGAAAGGAAACCACTCAGAATGCTTGTCAGCCTTAATTGTGGATAATGGTTTCATATTTTAAGTACTTGTTTGACAAATATGTACAAATAATTTATTATATATTATATGTGCTGCTGTAAGTGCTTGACAAATATTAACTCATGAACAACCCCACATTGATTATTGTTGTTAAGAATTAATATTATTTTCATTTTACTGTTAAGGAAACTGAGGCACAGAGCAGTTAAGGGACTTGACAGAGGTCACACAGGTACGGAGTGGCAGAATGGAGCCATGAGACTAGGCAGGCTGCCTCTAAACTGTTTCGGCTGTGGAACCCTCTTTCTTCACAGAAAGCCTCATGGGAAAATTCAGTGTGTGTGACAGAACAAAGCAGAGCTGCTGTGGTTGAAGTTGAGGTGGCAGAGCTCTGTCTGTTCAGCAGCCCTCCACCTCCTCCCTGGGAGCCCTGTTTGAGAGGCCCTTGTCTAGGAAATAGCTCCTCTTGGCGTGATGCCACCTGTAAGCTGTCTTCAATCCATTCTAGCATAAGACAAAGAAAAGTATTTCCTTACTTTAATTAACTGATCGTGATTTATTTTGAAATTTTTATCCCCTTAATCTACTTCTGGCTGAAATAAAATGCTAACATGGATTTTCCCCAGGATAGTAATGCCATATGGCAATTTGGACTTTGCCGGCTTATGTTCCCCTTGGGTTTCTTTCTACAGACCAAGGACTCTGGGTACAAAAGTTTTCTGAACCAAAGACAGATATGGAATTTCATTTCATATGGATACAGTTATAAAGCTTTGCAACCAGATAGAGGCGAACTACCTGCCCTGCTTGTCTTCTGTGGCTATTGATAATATAAAATAACAGGGTAACAATATTGCCAGTGACAGTCCATTGAGTGCCTTCTGTTAGCAGGCATTAAAAAAACACACACACACACAAAAACTTCATTTTCATATCTGTAGGTGTTATCACCCCTATCTGACAGCTATTTAAGTGAAAACTAAGATTTTATGTAACTTGTTTAACATGGCCCAACCAGTGAGGGGAAAAGGTGGGAAGTTTTCAGAACTATCAGTGATCAAGAGACAAAATTCCTTGATTCTAAGAATAAAAGGTACATACGAGAGTATATTTTAGGATAAAAGACGTAAGGCCCGATGCAATTTTCAAATTATGAAAGAGCCTGAGAATGCAGACAGATTCATTCTAAAGAGTGATTCATTCCTGTGATAAAATACCTCTTATCATCTGTTAATGTACACACTGCATAACATACGAAAAGGAAAATGAAAGTAAATCAGTCAAAGGGGACTGTAGATCAAGGGTACTGTACTGGAGGAAAAAACCAACTCAGGCCGGATCGATTGCTTTGCTTGCCTCTATTTTCCCACTGGTCCTGCCCCACTCCTTGCCAAGCCCTAACCCAGAGGTCAGCAAACGTTTCCTGTAAAGGGCCAGATAGGAAATACTGTAGGCGTTGCCTGCCACATACTTTCTTTGTCACAACTACTGAACTCTGCTGTTTGTGGTGCCAAAGCTACATAAAAGATATGTACACAAATGGCCATGTTGCATTAGAGTAAAACTTCATTTATGAGCACTAGGTTTGAACTTCATATAATTTTCATGTGTCATGAAATGTTATCCTTTGATTTTTTTCAACCATTTTTATGAATACTAAATTTGAAATTCATATAATTTTCATGTACCATGAAATGTTATTCTTCTTTTGATTTTTTGTTTGACCATTCAAAAATGTAAGAACCATTCTTAGCTCTGGGGCTGTACAAACAGGAGGGAAACCAGATTGAGCTCCCAGGCTGGGGTTTGCTGACCCCTACCCTGGCCTGACCATCCTCTCTCTGGCTTCCAAGCGTACTGCGTATTGACCCTATGGGTGTTTCTCTTACTTCAAGCATTTAAATGTTGTTTTGCACCAATATCTTAATCCCGGAAGAGACTTCAGAGGACCCAGTAAGAGACGTACTTCCACTCGTAGTTTGCAAAAGCACACTTGCAGAGTTGCTGCTGCCAAATCAACTTCTGCTGAAACAAATATTTAATAGAAGCCATAGCTGCTAAGAGGATTTATAAGAAAATGGAAAATTCTTGGCATATTCTGTCAATTTCATTGAAGATTAAAGGACTTTGTAGTGTCTCCAGAAGTGATCTTGTTTCAAAGTGATGCTCTCAAATATGCAAATTCTTTGTTTTTTTCTAGCCTAGGTCATTGTTAGATTTTAAATATTTTGTTGTTGTTATTGTTTCTCTCCAGGGAAGCCAGTCTTAATATGATGGAAACATCTCTGAACTTCTAAAAGACCAAGGTTGGAGTTTTAGCTCTTAATTTTACTTCATCTTGGGTAAGTTAATGTCACTATGGGAGTGGAGTCTTGGCTTCTTATCAGTAACAGAGGATTAATAATCCTACCTCACAGGGCTTTTTATTATAGTTTACTTGTTAGTTATTTACTATTTATTATAGAAATTTGAAGCAAAACCAAAATACTTGGAGGAATACAATGAACCCTACAGACTTGTCACCCAGTTTCAGTAGTTATCTATATTTTGCTAAACTTCCTTAATCTTTATCCTCATCTCCTTTTACCTCACTCTTTGAGTTTTAAAGCAGTTCCAAATGTAACACAATGTCACCTGCAAATATGTCAGTAGGTATCACTAAAAGATACAATCCTTTTAAAGAATGTCATAATTATCACAGCTAGCAAAATTACAACAGTTCTTTAACATCATATATTATCCAGTTAGTCTAAAAAATGTCTTTACATAGTTGATTTTTTTGAATCAAAATCCAAACAAGATTCATATGTTGCATTTGGTCCTGTATCTCTTAAGATCCTTAATTTATGTTAAGATTGATTAATGGGGTCTCTCAGGTTAAAGTTTCCTTATTAAATATTCACTAATGTTTTTAGCTTTAAGTGATGATGCTTACGTTTTTTTTTTTACTTCGTAACGGGTTGCAAAAAATAAGTTGTTTAACTTATTTCAGTTTATGAACCATATAATCATACAATCAAAACAGTCTGTTTTGCTTAGCTGATTTATGTTTTCTTAAAGCCAGAATTCACAATGACAATGGTGACAGTGACCACAGAAATTCCGCCAAGGGATAAGATGGAAGATAATTCTGCCTTGTATGAGTCTACGTCCACTCACATTATTGAAGAAACCGAGTATGTTAAAAAGGTATGTGGGTAGCAGAAATCATTAGTATGATATGATTTTTAAAGAGAAATTCCAATATGGGCTGGAGGACTTTGTTTCTCTCTCCATAGAACATATGTAAAGGAACAACTCTAATTTGGCAAAGGACACTCTTCCTAGCTGAAATTTAAACCCATGTTTAGTCATTTCTCTTGAGGATATGAAACTGTTCCTACCCTTGGAGTAAAATAATTTTCCTCACTCAGTAAAATTGAATAATGGGCCAGGAGGGTTCAGAACACCTATCAGCACTTAATTTGTCCCTCACTATTCACCACTGTATTTCCTACTGTTTTATAATGTTTTCCAGTGGTTTCACGAGTGTTGATCGTGTTCCCAAGTAGATGTTTACATTTCCTGCTGAGTTGGTGCCTCTCGTTACCTTGTTCCTTTTCACAGTTCAGGGTAACTATTGCCAGTGACTGCGGGTTGGCATGTCACTTCATTAAACGTGTGAAGTCTTATGAGAATCCAAAATGATAATGGCTGACAAGAAATATATATTCTTAACTGTTTCTTACAACAGACATGTATTAAGCACTTAAAATGTGCCAGAGTAGGCCAGGTACAGTGGCTCATGCCTGTAATCCCAGCACTTTGGGAGGCTGAGGCAGGTGGATCACCTGAGGTCAGGAGTTTGAGACCAGCCTGACCAACATGGCAAAACCCTGTCTCTACTAAAAATACAAAAAAATTAGCCAGGCGTGGTGGTGGGCGCCTGTAATCCCAACTACTTGGGGGGCTGATGCAGGAGAATCACTTGAACCCAGGTGGCAGAGGTTACAGTGAGTGGAGATTGCACCATTGCACTTCAGCCTGGGTGACAGAGTGAGACTCTGTCTCAAAAAAAAATTATAATAATAAAAAATTTAAAAATGTGCTAGAGTATAAACCTTGCTCCTACTCTCACAATCTTACAATCTAAGAGGATACTGAATAAAAAGAGAAATTTCACGTTTTACCTTTTTGGATTATTTAATTAAATAATGGACAAATTCTGGCATAGTTTATAACTTGCTCAGATCAATTAATTCCATCATCTTTGAGTGTCTTGCAACTCCACAGGTCATCAAGACATGGGGCTTATATTTCATGCATAAATGCATGTGATCTCTCAGTAATTATTCTGTAGTAATTACTTAATAGTAATTATTTTGTAGTAATTACTAGGTAGTAATTATTTTGTAGTAATTAGTAGATAGTAATTATTTTATAGTGATTACTAAGTAGTAATTGTTTTATAGTAATTACTAAACAGTAAATTAGTACTAAATTACTAAAAGACAAAACAAAACTAAATAATATTAAGTACTAATTACTAAATAATAACTGTTTTGGGGATAATATTTACTTAAGTGATGTGTTTTAGATTTGTCTGAGAAAGAGTTGTAAAGACCAAATGCTTACTTTCAGCAATCCAAACAATAATAGCCTAAATGCAAGCTAGGTTGATGGTGGCAGTTATTTAAATCTGATATCTATATATATGTATTACTTTCTAGGTAATCAGGTACCCTGTAACTGGTATTGAGAAAACAACTTTCGGCATTAAATGCCTTTGAAACGAATTAATTTTTTTTTTCCTTTTCTAGATTCGAACTACTCTGGAAAAGATCAGAACCCAAATGTTTAAAGATGAAATAAGACATGACAGTACAAATAACAAACTAGATACAAAGGTAATAATTTCCTGCAGAAGATTAGCATAAAGCCATTTAGACTTTTTAAAGTAACTTTTTGGGCAATTACTAAGTTCACTGAAGCTTCAAAGGATGAGTGTTGAAATATTTCATGCATATCTAAAGATGTTAATGGCCATATGTGTGAAATGTTTAACCACAAATGTTATGAGATCAAATTGGAATGGCTAGGCCTTACTTGAATATGTTAAACAAGGCTTACTTATCGAAAGTAAATGAGAACATGTTGGTCTAGCCAAGATTCATGACAGCAACATTTCCCAATGACAGGCAGAGCTTTTAGTCTCACCTGGGCCACACGAATAGACATACACAGTTGAAGCTTTTAGGCCTGAGTTGAGTGAAGACTTTGTCAGATAAATAGTTGATAAGCTTGAATGCACTCCCTTCCCCAACATCAGCTTTATATACCTCAGGTCGAGCAATCTGCACTTAGCTTTGCCTGGATTACACCAAGCTAAACCACATCTGAGCCAAGTGTACTTCATCAGTGTTGTCCACTACAAGCATGGCCACAGAGTCCACCATAACGTGGGGTATGATGCATAAATGTAGTCATTTTCATCACCCTCAGCCTCCCACACTAACATAACTAGCTTCCATTATTATTTAAAGTACTTCTAAACTAGAAAATAAGGTTATGTTTAGGAATGATAGGGAAGATTTAAAAATTCAGTTTGGGCTATGTTGAGCTGCCTCTTAGACCTCCAAAGAGAGGCTTCTAATAGGCAGCTGAACATCTGATTCAGGAGCTGCAGGTAGAAGACTGAGCTAGAAGGTCCAGGATACAGGGTAGAGATTTTGGGCATTTAAGGATTGTATTTAAAGTTCTGAAACTGGAGAAGTTTACCAAGAGAGTGAGTGTGGAGAGAAATGAGAGAAGATCTAAGGACTGAGTCTTGAGATGCCCATTCCCAATGTTGAGATGTTAGGAAGAAGAACCATCCCAGAAAGCTGAGATCAGGCTGGTGGATTAGAAGGAACAGGAGATTTCAAGGTTCTAGGGTAGAGCCTAGGTGCTGCATTTCTAACAAGCTCCTGTTGATGCTGAGCTGCTGGGACTGTAGACCACACTTGAGAGTACTCTCTAGATTATCATGGCGAAGTCTCTACAGGGCCAGAGGGCTGGTGATTTGATGTGTGGTTGATCTGCTCACCTTTTGTGGTTTGAAGCTGCTCCTGTCAAGGCCACTGTAGCAGGAGTCACTGAAGGCAAATGAGCAGAGGGTTTCAGAAGCAGGGCGGGACACCTCTGTCAAATGCTGTCCATGGGCCAAGGAAATTGAGGACCAAATGCCCACCATAGATAGGAGGAGCTTCCTAGTAATGTTGACGACATTGTGTTGCTGTGTGTCTGCCTTAGCCACCTCAGTCCACAGAAGGTCAGCAGATCCACCATGCATCAAAACATCAGCCCTCTGGCCCTGTAGAGATTTCACCATAGTGATCTGGGGCCTTGCTACTCTCAAGTGTGGTCTGCAGTCCGAGCAGCGCAGCATCACCGGGAGCATGTTAGAAACGGAGCATCTAGGCTCTACCCCAGACCTGATTCAGAATCTGCATTTTTTAACCAGATCGATCACCCAGTAATTCATAGGCATATTGAAGTTTGAAAAGCACTGATCAATGATCTTTGTAGCCATCTGCCACTGCTGATAATCTACCTTCTACAAGAGTTTTTTCTGTCAAATGTTCTTTAACAAATTAAAAAAGAAAATAATTCCTACTTTGTATATGGAGAGTAGAAATATGCACTAGGGTCTGGACTATAAGAAACCAAATTGTGGCAGAGTTATGGTGAGGGAGGATGTTATCCACAGACACTATGTTCTTTTTGTTATTTATTTCTACAGTTGTAGTTATTATATTATAGTGAAAATATTATATATTTTGTTGTTAAACAAACTGGGATTCTAATTCTGGCCTGGCAGTTATTTTAGGTATAACCCTAGGTGTGTTCGTTAAACTTTCATCTTCAAATTCCTCACCTGTGTAAAGGGCCTAGTGCCTTCCATTGTTTTCAGTATTCAGACAAAGGACTGTATGTAAAACATGTAAAAGATGAGCGGGCACATAACAGGTGTTTAACAAATAGAAGTTGTTATTATAATTGTAGGGTATGTGTAATTGTGAATAGTTTCTCTGTTTTGAAATAAATTGAAAGAACAGAAAGAGCACACAGTAACTATTCAAGAGGCTGTGCCAGGAGCTCTCCCGCTCCTTTGCTGCAGAAACTTGGGCCCTGGTCCTCAGTTTCTACATCTGTAAAATGGACAGGTTAAGTTAGATGGTTTATTATTTCTTTTTCACCTCCGTGTGTCCACAATTCCAGACGATATTTATGTTCCAAGTGTATTTTCAGTAAGCTAGAGCTTACATCAAGTTATAATGGTAGTGCCATTCAGTTCTGATATCTCTGATTGGAAATTTAATATGAGGTAATTACAGTGAAGCATCACCAAACATTGACCATTATGTATTGTAACTGTTAGGTCTGACTGTTAGTCTATAATGCAATGTAACAAAAATGTAATTATGTCGACAACTTAGATTTTTTAAAAATGTCTGGCCTTGTGGACATTATTTATCTCCTAAAAAGCACTTATCAGTATATTTGAAACTATAGAAAATATAAAAGTTAAAATGTCATTCTACCTCTTTCAATATAAGAATCTGTTCAAATTTGAGCAAATGTAGAAGTCAGGTGCTTCCAGAATTTCTCATTGATATTTGAGATTCAAAAGATGTTTATGTATGCTGACCTGAAGCCTCTTTGCTATACGTAATACTAAATGATCATTACTGTTGTCAAAGCTTGTAGAGGAAAAGATAGTTAGGTCTGTGATTTTCATTTGTCTGTTTCAGCACTGTGGAAACCTTCAACAGGGCTCTCATTCTGAGATGGATCCTTCTTGTTGCAGTTTGGATTTGCTCATGAAAAAGATAAAAGGAAAAGACCTACAGCTCTTAGAAATGCACAAAGAGAATGAAGTATTGAAAATCAAGGTATGACTGTTAGAAGTTTCAAATTCTGTGTTTTGAGCCTTTGAGCTACTAGGATGGGTTGTTAGCATTGGTGGCTCTGTAAAAGCAGAGAGATGTGTACACACATCCATAGGTCCATCTGTGTGTTCCCTTACATAGAGAAGCATTTTTATATTTCACAAATCATATCTCACTGTTTTATTTTTGAGGCTTCTTTTGTTATTGAAAATATCTCACAAAAGTTCAACAGTTATACAATTTCCGTCATGCAAGATGACTAGACATCTACTGCATAACATTATGCCTATAGTTCACAATACTGTACTGTACACACTTAGTAGATCTCATGTTAAGTGTTCTTACCACAATCCACAATACATTTTTAAAAGTGTGTTCATATTTAATAAATATTAATTATAGCCTTCATAGTCAGATGCCACAATATTTTTTAAATTTGTCTATGGCTGAATGCTTTTGATTTTCTTCTTTAAGGTTTACTTTATATGCAGTCCTGCAATGAATATCTTGATAGGGAAATCTTTATAGTCATTCTTGATTGTTTCCTCAGGTTAAATCCCGGAAAGATTCATGACATTTTAGCATTATTGTCCTCAATACTTTAACCTTGTCCCACTTCTATTTCAGGAAGATACACTTTTTAACACTGTTATGGACATTAATGATAAAAGGCTTGCAAATAAGTGGATAAGCTGACAGAGCAGCATAGAGTTATCTGAACAGTGAGGACTATCACTGCAGGGCATTACTGTGCACAGAGCTCTGGTTTGGTTTGACTATGGCAAATCTGCCTTTTCAACAGCCCCTCTAAATAGGGAGTTTCTCCTTTTACATTTTCCTCTTACCAAATAACAGTGTCTTCTCTCCTATCCATTGTCTATGAGGCTGTAAAAGGTATAGTTATACCCTTGGTGGTCTTAATTGCCCATCAAACTGTTCTGCCTTTAAAGTTTTTTGTTGTAAATGTCAGAACATGCATAGTGACCTTTTTTCTAGCTGGAAGCCTCCAGAGAAGCAGGAGCAGCAGCTCTGAGAAACGTGGCCCGGAGATTATTTGAAAACTACCAAACACAGTCTGAAGAAGTGAGAAAGAAGCATGAGGACAGTAAACACTTACTCCAGGTACCAAACACGCAGCTTGTCTATGGGAGAAGTAGCCCCCACCCTGAGCTGTTCAAGTTCATCTTTCTGGAAGAGTTAGAAATGAAACAAGCAATGGCCAAGTGACTTGGCAAAAGACTTGGGAAAGGAGCGGTGTGCTAGTCTTTTCTGCCAGTTTCCCTCGCCCCTGCTTAGCCCGACACCCCCAGATGTTGCTGAGCTGCTGTGTTGCAGTTGTTGCCCAGAGCCCCCATGAGCACAGGTGGGAGGGAGGCAGTGCCACCCTGCCTGGAAATCTGGGCTGGCCCTGCGGAGCCTGACTGGTAACTTCCCTTCGGGTTCTGCCATTGACTCGCTAGATGACCCAGACTGAGCCATTCTTCCTGTCTGGATTTGGGTGTCCTTGTCTCTAGAATGAAAGAGTTGGGCTAGACACATGGTTTCAAAATTGTTTTGAACTTAGGATACATACTTTGGGTTATAGAAAATAGAAAACAAAATATGTATCTATATGTTTTAAAAAAATATATAAAGATATATATATAAATTATATTATATATAAAGTATAATAAATAATATATAATATATAAGTTATATATTTTTATATTTTAATATGTAAATATATAAATTTTAAAAATAAAAATGTACATACACTTATACATGTTCTTTTTTGTTCATTTGTTTTTAAATCTGAAGTATATACACTAGGGCCAATAAAATCTGTCTGAAAAATATATTCTAGAACTGGAGAAGTCAAAAAAGTGTGTGTATGCCTGTATGTGTGTGTTTGCCAAAATTAAAAATATAAAACAGCTAATACGTAAGTTCACTCATAATAGTTTGGGGCACCCAGGTGTCTGTCAGCTCAGGCTGTAGGAAGGTCCCCAGGGGAGTACAGTAGGAAATTCACTGCCTAGGTGACACCCTTTCATGCATCAAGCTGTGGTAGTGATGGTTGCATACTCACATGCATGCAGGGTGCAGATGAAGAACATAAGCGGGAAGCTGATGAGGGTGCTATGCTATGGGGGGGCTTGTGGGGACAAGAAGCATGCATCCCTGTAATGTGGGCTCGGCACTAGCCTGGAGTGAACTGACTGAAAGGCCCGCTAGGTATTTACAAAGGAAGCCAGACACTTATTTTTCCCTGTGAAATGTCAGCTTTGTTAAATACACATGCGGAAGAGTAACAAGCTAGTCGACACAGTCCCACTGTAGCCTATTACCTACTAGATGGAGACTTCTCTCCTATGATCCCCCAGCACAACCCCTGCTCTATGCCTGTGAAGTAGCACGGTGACACGCTGAGGACAGTTATTCTGATTTTATGACACTTTCTGATTAAAAATAAAAAGTGTTTTAATTGAACCTGTATGTTTTTTTTTTGTTGTTCTGGATAATAATTGTTGAGAAAAAGTCAAAAATGTTGCTTTTGTTAAATTAGCATCTTTCTCTCTTGTATCAATTCAGAAAGTATGCTTTATGGTAACAAATGGAAGCATTCTAGGAAGGATATTTATGTTTATTATAATATTAATTCTTGATTTAATGTTGTTGTAGTCTATCAGGGTTATTTTGAAGGAAACACTGAAATCAAAAAGAGCCATTCTAAGCAAGTATGAATTCTGAATTTTTTTGGCTAATTAGAAAATTGTAGAAAGAGGTAATATGTGTATAGGTTTAATAAAAACAGAGTTTTCACAACACAACTGTTTCTCTGACCATAGGTTAACAGGCTTGAAAAAGAACAGAAATTGAAACAACATGTTGAAAATCTGAATCAAGTTGCTGAAAAACTTGAAGAAAAACACAGTCAAGTTACAGAATTGGAGAACCTTGTACAGAGAATGGAAAAGGTAGAGCCCTGGAGAATTAGAGGATTTTCTTACTGACAGGGTTAGGATGAGAATGAAATAAAATAATACCAAAATAAATAGGATATTAAATTAAATAAGATAATGTTAAGTGAAAGTATTCTTTACAGTATTTGCCCTTAGGAAGTATTTAATATTAATTTTCCCTTAAACATTTCATATGATCTATACTGTAGTGATTGATTTACCTTTCTGCAAATACTGTAGTCATATCATCATTTGTCACTTTCTAGGAAATACATGACTTAGAAAGGGGAACCAGGTGAGGCTGTGAATGCAACTAATGGAAAAGAGCACAAAGTCCATCTACTAGGAGTATTAATATAGCAGGTCCCTGTAATCACAGCATTTTTATGTATTAGAGTCAGTGCAGTGTCCATTTTTGACCACCCAAGTCTACTTTGTGTTTGTAAAAACCTATGGCTGCACTAGGAGGGATACAGTTTACATTAAGAAAAGCCATTCTATAGAAATTGGAACTTTAAGAAGGCACATTTAGAGAAGAGTAATAACAGAATAAAAATTTGAAAATATTTCATGCCATGTTCATTTAGCTAGCTAGCATTCCAAATATACACAAAAGGTGAACACGTAAATTTGTGTATGTATGCCTTAGAATTTAGAATTTGGACAAATCAAGGAATATTATTTTTTAATAGCAAAACAAAGAGAAAACTGGCATCTCTGAAACTGAATTGGGGATAGAGAAAAATATAGGCTTTGGATACTAGTAAATATTGCCCAATACATTTTTTGTATTTATTGTATTTGCCTCTGTTATTTTTAGCTTTAATTTGTTTTATGAGTCTGCCTGGGTTTATGCCATTTCATAAATATCATTTCAAAAACATCACTTTTCAATATTTAGGTTTCTTATCAAAGGAACTTTGATTTGTTTAAAAATATTTCCCAAGAATTTAAAGTTTTATGACATTGTGATTTGGTTGAATTCGTAGTCTTGGTGAAGGACCTATGAGGAAATCACAAAAATTAAATATGCCCATTATCAAGTGGCTCTAAGATAACAGTATTCAGCTGCATGTGTATTATGTGGTAGGTCACTGAGTGTTATACTTTAGCAGAATCACTGGGCTAGAATATCCTTAAGCAATTAGTTTATCCAGGCATGACAGTTTATAATTATGCTGTTTTGGAAAAACTGTAATATTTGGATGTGTACCTGGTAGTGGCAGAATACTTGATCCTATAATAAACAGCTTAATAAAACTAAGATAGCATAAAGAATGTTTGCATTAAGGAAAGAAAGACAATTCTGGGAAACGAATAGAATTGCTTAACCAAACAGACTGATTAACCAGCTTGAAATTTAAGTTTAGTGTAGAGCTCACGCCATCTCAAACCCAGTAATATTGGGTCAGGTTTAGTGCCTCCAAATTAACAAAAGAACAGGCTGGGCACGGTGGCTTATGCCTATAATCCCAGCACTTTGGGAGGCTGAGGTGGATGGATCATGAGGTCAAGAGATCGAGATGATCCTGACCAACATGGTGAAACCCTGTCTCTACTAAAAATACAAAAATTAGCTGGGCGTGGTGGCAGGTGCCTGTAGTCCCAGCTACTTGGGAGGCTGAGGCAGGAGAATCACTTGAACCCAGGAGGAGGGAGGTTGCAGTGAACCGAGATTGTGCCACTGCACTCCAGCCTGGTGACATAGCGAGACTCTATCTCAGAAAAAAAAAAAAAAAAAAAAAAAGAACAGTAGAAGACAATTTCTATTTCCTAGTGATCCTAGGAAATGTATACTAGATGTTAGTTCATCTCAGAGTTCTGGGGTATATTTACTTGACTGTTTACTAAACAAATATTTGAACACCACCATGTGTAACAGAACTAGGGGCTGAATATATATTTGTGAATGAACCCGTCTCTTTTTGTGGATATGACAATGTAGTATATCTGGATTGTGTGAGGCTCAAGGAACTTCCTAAATCTCCCTTTCTGAATTCCTCTATGAGTGCTTTAGGGAGGCTGAAAGCACAGTCAAAGGCAGAGGAGTATGCCCTAGAATAAGGTTCAGTGACTCAGATCCTGGCAGGACATTCTTGGGAAGTGATGGCCTAGTTCCTGCCCTGATAATAACTCTTAATAGTGGGCTGTCTCCAGGAGATCTTGGACAAAGGAAGTAGACAGGATGCGCATGACTTAGTAAGGCCATGCAGCAACCTTCCAGAATAATTCAGTGACTTTCTAAAGTGCAGCCTACTGGAACCTCTGGAGGGTGGAGGTAAGTGGGGATGATGTGGAGGGGCAATGCGCAGTTTTATTTAAAGTAAAAGATGGTTTAGGCCAGGTGTGGTGGCTCATGCCTATAATTCCAGCATTTGGGGAGGCTGAGGCAGGAGGATCACTTAAGGCCAGGAGTTCGAGACCAGCCTGGCCAACGTGGTGAAACCCAGTCTCTCCTAAGAGAACACAAAAATTAGCTGGGCATGGTAGCACGTGCTTGCAGTCCCAGCTACTCTGGAGGCTGAAGTATGAGAATCACTTGAACCTGGGAAGTGGAGGTTGCAGTGAGCTGAGATGACGCCACTATACTTCAGCCTGGGTAATAGAGCAGGACTCTGTCTCAAAAACAAAACAAAACAAAAAAAAGCAAATTGGTTTTAAAATATTTTATATTTGTGAAACAAGCAAATAAATAAAACTATAAGGAACAAAGTTGGGCAACATCTTGGTTTAAAGAGAGACTGAGGAGACAGGCTGTGAGGTAGGGTGCCTCAGGGAGGGAGTGTGGGCCAGAATAAGGGGAGGGTGTACTGGGCCTTTTGTATTAATAGGAAAAAGACACAAATTCAGAAAGAAAGTAAAAATTAAAAATGAACGTCCTCACAAAGGCTGATAAATATTGCCCTGGTCGTGGGTGCCCCCTGGAGAAAAATCTACTTGCTACTCACTTGAACAATCCACTGCTCCAGTAAATAGCCATTAGTGGTATGAGGTCTGGTAATGAATACATTACTTAAAACCTTCACCATCTGTCCCACTTTAATCAGGAATGCAGTGAGAATGAATTCCATAAGCACAGTGATAAGCTAGCAAAAATGCCCAGTAAGAACATTTTAATATGGCATATGTTCCATTTGCTAGCAGTGCAATTCTATTACATCATATTTATTTTCTAGTGTCATTGATTTAGCTCCATTGCAATTTTAGAGCTCAAAGGCACTTTTGAGACCACCTAGTTCCTCATGATCATTTTATAAATGAGGACAGCATGAACCCAAAACTGTTCCACAGTCCTCCACTTTCTACATCACAACCCTTTCCGTTATGTCCCCCGTCTTCTCTCATGCTGGACAAAAATGATAGAGTTGGTTCCAAAACATTTAGATGTTAGCATTTGGCCATGATTGAAATTGGTGCCTTCTCTGATCAGCCTGGTGAGGGAAACCTGGAGCTGTCTGGAGGTATGGCTCTGGGAATAGTGGGTTGCCCACCGTGTGGTGCTATGAACTCCCTTTCTCTTTCCTGAAGACATTGCCTGAAAAGTGCTATCTGGTATGGTGAGATTTTCTGTGCTGTCAAAGAGGAGGCAAAAAGAACCCAAGCTAGATGGCAGAGCCTGGCCAAGGGAGAGCATTTACTTGTCTGGTTGTCTGGCTCCCTTGACCTCTGTTTATGAAAATCCATTAATCAAGAGTAAGACTATTAAACATTTGTTAGGCACCATTTTCCCTCACCCTACAAATTCAAAATACATTATCTGTGGTGTGTTTTTTGACAATCCAAGTCTCATCATACGCTTGTAAGATGTATCTGTGGGCTGGGCGCAGTGGCTCGTGCCTGTAATCCCAGCACTTTGGCAGGCCAAGGCGGGTGGATCACCTGAGGTCGGGAGTTGGAGACTAGACTGACCAACATGGAGAAACCCCGTCTCTACTAAAAATACAAAATTAGCCAGACATGGTGGCGCATGTCTTTAATCCCAGCTACTCGGGAGGCTGAGGCAGGAGAATCGCTTGAACCTGGGAGGCAGAGGTTGCAGTGAGCCAGGATCGTACCACTGCACTCCAGCCTGGGCAACAAGAGCAAAACTCTGAAAAAAAAAAAAAAGGGGGGGGGGGGCAA